>NC_084603.1:28271675-28436675 GCF_033807715.1 Cololabis saira | reverse complement strand
AAGGCAGAATGGATCTGTGACCCAAAGACTAACCTTAATTAATGTTTCCAAATATCTAACATATCTTGTTTGTGGTGTCAGTGCCTATGCAGCTGGATAGTTTCACAGCTTTTCTACAGTTTGCATTTAATTAACAATAGCTGGTGCATGACCTGGAAAAATCGAACTGTAATCTGTGGCAACACTATCATTGGACAAAAGTATTCACTTTCTTCAAGCATTTAAAGTAATTATTTTAACACACTGTGGACACAGTAAGGTTGCATTTTCAACCTTGGTTTAGCCTTTTAACTTAGACAGAGTGTTTGTTGGTGCACCGGTCATGCATTCTCAGGGACTTTTTTGTTTCTGCTTCAATTCAATTCAATTTTTTCTAGTTGTCTCTAGGCGCTAGTGGGAGAAAAACATTAAACCAAACAGTGGCAAGGAAAAACTCCCCTTTAGGAGGGAAGAAACCTTGAGAAGGACCTGGCTCATAAGGGAGGACCCTCCTGCTTGAGGCCAGACTGGGCAGAGCAGGAAAAGAGAAAACAGACAGAGAGAATGAAGAACAGAGAAAGGAGAGACAAAGAGACAATGGCAAACTATATAAGCAGATGTACACAGCAGACACTGAGGGGGTCAGAGGTGGGGGCTGCAGGTCAGGATGTCAGCAGGCATCTACCAGACATTCATACAGACAGGTGGAAGTAAGCAGTGGGATGATCAGAGGGCAGGACTGCAGGGCAGCAATGCAGCTTTCGAAGCTCTGGGCTGCAAACATGCACAGAGGAAACGTAAGACAATGTGTATTTTTATTTTATAGTTTTTGATCATGAGAGTGGACATTACGACCAACAACACAACACTGTCACGGAGTGGTTTGTTGAGGACCCAAACGCAGGAGAGCAGGAGGCAGGAGGCAGGAGTTGGAAAAAACTTAAATTTATTTGCAAAAGCAAAAGCAAAACCAAAAGCACTGCTGAGCAGGATCGAAAGGCAGACCAAAAACATGAATCCGAAAACTTGACAAGGAGAACATGGAGGGAGGAAACAGTACGGACCAGCGAGGAGCAGAGGAAAGACAAGACAAGACTAGATATACACGGAGGATAACGAGACACAGGTGCAGACAATCAGGGCAGATGGGAAACCGTAAAACTGTTGGAACATGTCTTGATTGTTAAACTTGAGTTTTTAGGGTTTTTTCAGCTTTGCATTTGGGTACAAAACCTTAAAATTATATATTAAAAGTTATATTACTTGTATTAATAGTATATAAAAATAGTTAATTAAATAAAATTATACTCACATATTAATAGGTACAAATATAAACACAAAACAGAGTAAATGCAGTCAAAGTGAAATAGATCACATTTGTAACTGGCTGTTTTTATGTTTCTTACTACATTAAGAAATCCTCAGCATCATTGCTGAAGTCTCTCCAGAGGGAGGGTCAGAGGCTGAAATCCTGTGAAAACAACATTCCTTACAAGTGTAAGCAGAGGTATTTATTTATTCATGTTCGTTCACATTGTGGCAACAAAACGTGCAAAGCCTTAATGGTCCATGCAGAAATGGATGCTTGAAATTCTCTCGTTTCATAAAATGAGCGCAAATGAAATGTATTGATTTGTGAAGTTTGTAAATCTTGTTTTCTTTAACTTTTAATGTTTTGCGACAATGAACATGCACAGCAAGTACAAGAAAGAAAGAAAAAAAATGAAAAATACATTCTAAAAAGCCACGAACAAGTGACAATAAACAAGTAATAATATCTGAGGATCAGTGAATGAGCTCAAACTTAGATCCCTGAACTAATGACCATGACAAAACCATGAAAACAGTTCTCTCAATCTTACAATCTCATCAGCGATCTACAGAAAACAGAATCTCAAGAGCTACAGCAAATGTATTTTTTTGTAATGTTGTTGTTGTGTTTGAAATATTTTGAAGCATGACATCTTTTCTCAGGATGATTGTTCATAGGATCAACCTGGTAGGTAAAAGGTAGACTGTGAAATATATCCACACGCACTCCCAGGCAGCCGAGCAAGTGCATCGTTGCCGAGTAAGCCATTATGAAATGAGTCAAGATTGAATATGTAAACCTTGGATGAACAGGGAGTTATCTCTGGATGAGCAGTAAACTGGACACTGACAGTCCTTTGGAATCAGTGTCACTACATGAAACATTGGGTTTAATCATTTATCCCTGTTTTAACATAACAAGCTTTTCCATCAGTGAATTGATTCCAGACAGTGGCCATTATGGGAATGACCAGTTGATTAATGAAACACATGTAAGATCTTGAGGCAGCAACGAACAGTTTATGTGTGCACCTATGAGGTCGTTCCTATAGCTAAGATTATGCTAAATTAAGAAAGGTTTTCATTTTGGACTCACTTCTTGTAGTTTTAGAACATTCTATATTTATGATACACACGATATACCAGAACCTGCCAAAAATATACAGCTGTTCAAACATTAATGTAAATATTGATCATCTTATTCGTGCTGCGTAACCTTCACATCCTCCGTTCCTTCAGTTTCAACGGTGCCCACCACATATTTCAGGGTATTGATTATATTGTTAATCTAATTACTCTACAATGTTTTTTAACCACCAATCTCTGGTGCATGTATTTATTAATTTATTTTTCAACATGAAAATTAATGTCAGCAATTGCTGGAAGTGTTTTCACTCTTTTTAGAGTGAGTGTCAGAAAATGGTAACAAAATTACAGGTAGATATTACAATAAAGGATATGGTTTGAATAAGTTAATTTTCAATTGTTCAAGTTAAACAAAAAGAGATTAACACTTGCATGAGAAATAGAGGTGACACGTGTTTGTGAATAAGTGCAGAGGAAAGGTTCAACTGGCTGAAAACCAGAATCTGTCATCCTAGGATGAGGATAATATAAATCCAAAGGGACATAAAAGTTGATTCAAACCAAGTAGCAGAGTGGAAGATTAGTTGACTTTCAAATCTTATTCAAGTAAAATTTAATTCCTCACTGTGTTTGGGGGAGTTTTGCTAATTATCCATCCATCCATCCATTTTCTATACCTGTTTTATCCTTTGCAGGCTCACAGGGGTCTGCTGGAGCCTATCTCAGCTCATTACAGGTGATGCTAATTAGCCATTTATGGCTAATAAATGTAAATCCAGGCAACTAAGACCACGTTTTTGTGCGGATAGTTAGTTGCTGCATCAGATTTGTAACGGGTATCAAGTGTGAGCATCGCAGTCACAGACATATCACCCTGATAGAAGGTGAATAAAGCAGGATCATGACATGCTTTGTATTTCTTTCTTTCTTCTTCCACTTTTTTTGATGCTTTTTTGTTTTATTAAACATGATTGAATGATCAGCATCAAAATCATTAACTAATAAATTGTATCTGTATCTGTATTAAAATGTGCATTAATTCTACCAATAGTACTACTACTACTACTACTACTACATTTAGCAGATGCTTATATCCAAAGCGACTAGGATTTTTTTTTTGTCACCCCACACCACAGTCCCTTTTTTTTCAGCAACACTAGGTCTTAAAATTCACTATCATAATATCATCTTGGCATGGAGCTTTCTCAGTGCTGAGTCATGCAAAGATGGACAGCTCTTCTAACTCATTCTGATGAGCAGAGAAGTGAACTAAATGCAGAAATGCTCCTTGAAGAGCTGAGTATTTAGCTCGCTTTCAAAAGTAGACACAGACCCTGCGGATCGGACTGAGTTTGGTAGGTCATTCCACCATCGGGGAACAATGGAAGAGAAGAGTCTGGCTACTGATTTCATGCCCGTTGTGGTGAACGATTCAATTTCCTTTAGAGCATTTGCATCACTGATAAATATCCATCCATCCATCCATCCATCCATCCATCCATCCATCCATCCATCCATCCATCCATCCATCCATCCATCCATCCATCCATCCATCCATCCATCCATCCATCCATCCATCCATCCATCCATCCATCCATCCATCCATCCATCCATCCATCCATCCATCCATCCATCCATCCATCCATCCATCCATCCATCCATCCATCCATCCATCCATCCATCCATCCATCCATCCATCCATCCATCCATCCATCCATCTTCTGTACCCGTTTAATCGTTTGCAGGCTCACAGGGGTCTGCTGGAGTCTATCCCAGCTAATTTCAGGAAATAGATAAATATGGTAAATATAAATGTGCTTATTTTTTGTGAGTGATCCTGCTGAATGCAAATACCACACATCTGAATTTTTATGAGGCAAACTTGGACATCTTTTTATGATTTTTAATAATCTTCAGATTTTTTTTTCACTCCTTATAGGAGGAAATAACCTGTGAGTAGGTTTTGGCTAAATGCAGTCGTCACACTGATTGTGTAGATTCACTAATGTGAGTTATGATCCATTCATAAGAGCTGCCAAGATGTCTTTTTGTAAGTGATAAGAAAAATGGAAATGTCCAGACCACTACTGTAAAGTGGTTGTTCTGTGCTCTTCCTTCAATTAAGAAATGTACTTTGGTTCTCTGATGAATGAGCCGAAATTACCATCAGCCAACTTCCTCAAGAGTCACCATTCTCGAAGTTCAATCTTACCTATATTAGCCATTACAGGTCACTGACTGGTTTGTTCTACTGTTAATAAGCTATAAACATGTAATTGGTAAATAGCCTAACAAATGTATAAAAGTTCTATAATTGAAATAAAAAAAAACCCACGCAACATATATATATATATATATATATATATATATATATATATATATATATATATATATATATATATATATATATATATGTATATATGTAGAACATGTTCATGTTTGTATAACAACTCATTTAGGTAACTTGAAACACTGAGATAACACGTGGAAAAAAGGACAGGGCAGAAGTAATGTTTGGTAGATGGATGAAGAGATGCAACATGGGCACAGCAGAAGTTGGTGCGTGTTTGTGTGTGCACATTTGGGTGTGTGCGATCCAAGACATCCAATTCCACTAAGTGCTGCTAGCTGGACACTGCTTTTTCATCTGAAGCCTAATGAGGCAGAAGGAGAAGAATACAGAGCTGGCTAACTGAGCAAATGACACACACACACACACACACACACACACACACACACACACACACACACACACACACACACACACACACACACACACACACACACACACACACACACACGCAGTGCCTGAAAAATAGCTACCAACTTTTTTTTAAATATTATTCATTATGAACTATTAATCAATCATAATTAATAACTCATAATGTATCTGTTTTTTTATATATATATATATATATATATATATATATATATATGCATGTAGGCATCACTGTATATGTAACAATAAGTATCTGAAGCACATCTATTCCCCCTTCATTCATGTGCTTTGTGAAATGGTGATGCAGAACAGTGTAACAGACAGGAGGATGGCTGCAGAGGAGGAAATTGGTCCATCGCAGTCACAGAGACCGTGACACAAGCCCCGGTGAGCTGGCAGGCAGTGTTTTTCATGCCCACTCTGAAGACATTGCCAAGTGACAATTTATTAAAAGATGCAGCAAAAACACGGACAGCAGGGAAAAAAAGGCAGAGACTACTGTACCTGCACTAACAAGAGACATACTTGGCGAACCCTGTTGCTGTGTGTAATAACTTGGAGGAGCCTCCCTCAGCTGAAGCATCTCCTCCCAGCAGCACCAGCATGAAACTGGAACCAGCACTGCTGTATTGGTTTCATGGGAACAACAGGTAAATTACATGGCTTGAAAGTGGAGGATTTCCAGTGTATCTTTATTCCGCAACTTCTGTGTGAAAGTGAATAAAATCAGTGATATCTGTTAAATCCAATTCAGCTGTTACAGCCTTACAACTCTGCATTAGCACTCAAAAATGTGATTACACAAGCATAAGAAGCCATAAGTGAACTGTTCAAATAAAATGATCAAAGAGATTTAAAAAAATAAAATAAAAAAGCCATCCCTAATGTAGAAGACAAACATCTGGGTGATCAAAGTGCCTTGAAACCTCTGACAGATGTGATGCAATGAAGAGCCACTATTCTGCCTCATTATGCGGCTCCTTCCTGCCTCTTCAAACTGTCATAGCATGTTTATCTCCAAGTTTAATCATATAGTTAAAAAAGTGTCTGCAATATAATATTTCATAAACTGCAAACACTTTTTTTTTTCCTAAGTCCCAGTCAAAAGCTCAGTCTCCTGAGATGTTTCACAAGATTTGTAATCTGTTTGAGCTTATGCTTATTTCTTACTTTTGCAGACGGTTACGAAGACGGTGTTTGTGGGTCAAAATGGAGCACAGACATTGTTACACAGACTTGGACAGAGTTTTACTTTCTGCAGTAATGAAGATGTAGTGGCAAAGCAGATAACTGGTGAAAAAGGGACTGTGTAAATATAATATAATGTTCGCCCCAGTTGCTATGAACTTTATGAGTTCTGACTTGTATTAGGTGGCTCTTCTATGTCAGATATGGTCACCATCACAATTCCTTCCTGATTCTCTAAACACAGCTCTTTTTTATTGGTGTCTTCTGCAAGTAAAACACCAAATAGTCCCATGAATGTTACACAACACCGCTTCAAAAAAGGAACGAAAAAAAAATGTCTTTGTCTGTGTCATGTTATTTTTTTTTTCTGAAGACCCATAAGGGTCAACATTACTTTTACAACAAACACAATGTGTTTGTTTAAAAAAATATTTTAGCAGTGTATAAAAACAGTCTCACAGAAGAAAGATTAAATGAATAGACTGAAAATTCAGCTGAAAAATGAGCTGATCCCTTAACCTGATGAGATTGTTTTATACATTCAATTCAAAATACTTTATTAATCCTAGTGATGGTAGTGGTTTAGTTTAGGATCTTCTGTAACCTTCTGAGTTGTACTGATCTGATGGAGCCACTGACACTCCGTTGCTGAATCACTGTGTTGGGGTTGTCGACAATCTTCTTAATTTTATGAAGTATCCTCATTTGCACAATCAGCTCCAGAGGCTCCAGAACAGACCCCGCCTTCTTTATCAGAATGTTCAGTTTCTTTAAGTCACTGGCTTTGACGTTGTTCAGATGTCACTGAATGCCCAGAACAGCCTTATAGAAGCTATACAACATCGTGCTGCAACTGCTGAAGGACCTAAGCTTTCTCAAGAAGCAAAGTCCCCCTGTCATTTCTTATAAACAGCATCAGTATTGTATCTCCAGTCTAGTCTGGTGTCCACGTCTTCTCTCACAATGGAAAACTTACTTGACTTAATCTTAGATTAATCTCCTAAAAACGACATTCATCTCTATTGTCTTGGCCACGTTAAAGATGAGCTGATTTTTCTCCCACCTTTCCACAAAACAGTTCACCAGTTCTCTGTGCTCAGTGTCTTGCCCATCACTGATACACTCCACAACTGCAGAGTCACCTGGGTAATTCTGCAGATGACAGGACTCGTACTGGAAGTCTGAGGTGTACAGCGTGAAGAGGAGTGGTGAGAGTACAGTGCCCTGTGGTGCTACTGTGCCGTTGACTAACTGGTCAGACACACAACTATTCAGTCTCATAAGATGCGGTCTGTTTATCAGGTAGTCAGTAGGGGTGTAACGGTACACGTATTTGTATTGAACCGTTCGGTATAGCGTGTTCGGTTCGGAACGGAGCCGTACCGAACGAGTTTCCACACGGACCTATTAAGTAGAGGACCGCACGTTGTGGAGCAGAGCGTTGCTGCAGCTGCACAATAGGCAGTTGCGCTCACACCGAGAAACAACAAGCAACCGTTGTAGCCGACGTCATGGCTAATGCCGCTAGTATTGGAAATAACCCGTGCTTATTAATCACAAAACACAGGTTAAACATCATGACCAAATCCGCTCCGACCCGGTGTGTCAGTATCAGCGCAGACAGACTGCAGCTTCGCCTGAATTATAGTTCCGCGTTAAATCGACGGCGGCCCGACGGCGTAGGGTCGCGGTGCGGTGTGCGTCGCCGCGTACCCTACGCCGTCGGTTCTGCGTTGGTGTGACGCGGAACCATAAATCAGCCACCGGAAGCAAGGGCTCGCTGGGTTGATGTTGATCCGCGGACCAAAGTTGTTAAGGAGCATCAAACTCACTCTTATCTACGCGGAAATAACGCTAAAATATAAAGAAGGCACCCCAAAGTGTGATCTATGGTGAAATAGGAAAATTAAGATGTGTACGCTATATGTGTAGGCTGTTCCCACTGTTCCCTTCAGTTCTGCAGCGCAGCTTGAAACCCTGCCCACCCCCGCCCCACTGCAGGCACTGACGCTTTCAGTGTGAATGCAGGGTAATGTCGCTAGTATTGGCAATAAAAGTAAATTATTTATAAATGTTATTTAATTTGAGCAACAACTTTAAACTGTTCAGTGTTGCAACTGTTCAATTTTGCACATCAGGGAGATATTTTTTTTTTAAGTCTGAGCCAATGTTATTTTGTGTGTGTGTAATAAACAACTAGCACGTTTATATTTTGCATTTTGTTTTCTTACTGTACCGAAAATGAACCGAACCGTGACCTCCAAACCGAGGTACGTACCGAACCGAGATTTTTGTGTACCGTTACACCCCTAGTAGTCAGTAATCTAGATGACTTTGGAGCCATCCACCCATGTTAGGGTTTATTATTGGGGAAGGACTTTGCTGTGTTTAATAGGAATGATGTTGTCCATACAGAAGTTGATATAATCAGTCACACACTCAATCATGGCATTAAAGGGGACCTATTATGGCATTTAATGTATATTTTAAACAGGCCTTGAATGTCTTAAAAACAATCAAAAGCTTGTTTTTTCTACATAAATGAGAAATTCAGCCTCTGGGCCATGTCTTTATTTTTACCGCTTCTAACCTCCTTCTCCATGAGGGATTCTGAGGGGAGGGGAGGCTATGATAATGAGGCTCTGGGCTGATTGGCTGCTTGAATGACGTGTAGCAAGGGAGGGCACAAAGCCTCTCCGGGCAGAAGAGCAGCGGCTGCGTACACTATTAAAGCGTGTCCCATGCGATGCGAGCGTCAACGACAAAATCAATTCCATTGCTTTATTTTTTTTGTATTGGACTGTCCTAACTGGCTGCGAGTTTAACGGTTTCAGTATGGACAGAGAGCGTCCGATGTCACGCAGCTCGACGCGATAGTCGGACACTCGCATGCTGCAGTTACACGGTGGAAACTGATCTTAAAGCCTGAATTACGGTTCTGCGTTAAATTGACGCATACCCTAAGCCGTAGGCTCTGCGTTGGTGTAACGCGGAACCATAAATCAGCCTTTAGTTACCTGACCGGGTCACCTCGTCTTCACACTAATTAACACAGGAAGATTTAATTGAATTCTAAACAGGTACACCACAGTTCTTTACTCAGATTCCTCATCATTTCATTTCTTATGTTACAAGACAAATGAATCTTGTTAACTGTAAAGAAATCACAACAATGAATGTTCACAAATGGCAACTTTATTGTTAAAAAAAATAAAATAACATTAGTTGAATATAAATAACATTTATGCACTATTGCTGGCTCAAGGAAGGACCGTGCGTCTTCTGAAGGTGTCGTTGAACAGCTTCAGGTGCTTGGAAGATCTGAAACCATAAACAGAAGAAAAATGTATTACTAATAGAGCTCCGGTGTTACCTAACACTCCGTTAGGGAACACTGGAGCCAACAGGGCCACACACCGGTCCGGTGAGTAACACCGGTGCTCCGGAGCTGAGCTAAATACTTTGCCCATGCAAAGATCATACTTGTAAACAAAAATAAATAACATAAAAAATTAACATCACTTACCCCTGACTCGTGTGCAGTTGCCGGGTCCGTACTGCTGGTACTGATCCTTTTATGAGGGTAAGTGTTGATGCAAAACCTAATTTTTACTGTCCCTCGTTGTTGAAACAGCCACCGCTTCTGAACAATGGCGGACGCTCTGGCCGGCGGAGTTAGTTGTGGGCGTGGTTTCAGCAGCGACCAAGGCTTGGTTTGCATTTTGCTTACATAACGAAAATGTGCAAATCTGAACGGCTCGTAGAAGTCACATGACACTGGACGGCTCAGCCGGGCGGGGTGACCAGCCCCTACAGAATTTGGCTGCTTTCCTCCTCCTCTGTGTTGGCAGGGTGAGGGGAGACCACTTTATATAGTATGTTAAAACAAGAAAAACTTGTTTTTCATAATAGGTCCCCTTTAATGTCAACTCCTTGTGGCTCACAAAGTGCATCCCAGTATGTAGCCTTACAACAGCCCTGCAGAGTTTCCTCAGCTTCCTGCGATCACCTCCTCACAGTCCTTTTGTTCACAGGTTGCATCTGGATGATGGGTTTGTAGGTGGAGGAGAGAAAGACAGATTATGATTCCCCTTGCCTTGTGCAGAGGAACTGTATACATCACTGGCATTTGCATTAAATCCAACATTTTGTTTCCTCTGGTAGAGTACTTGAGAAACTGTTGAAATATTGGAAATGTGGCAGAGTCAGAGATGTGGTTGAAATCATCGGTGATGACTAAAAACACGCTGGGCTATTGTATCTGTAGCTTAGCAACAGCAGAGCTGATGGTGTCACACACAGCGCCGTCCTGGCTGATGGTGGGATGTAAACTATCACCACAATAAAACACTGGTGAACTGTCCCAGTAAATAGTGAGGATGGAAACTCACAGCTAACAGTTCAATAACCGGTCTGGAGTAACAATGTTTCACAGTGACATGTCCTGGATTATCTGTTTTTAATAATTTTAATTTTAATTAATCTGCTTTTGAAAGGCACTGCAATTCCACCACTCCTGCTTTTCCCACTCCTCTTCAAGTCTCCGTCTGCCCGTATCGTCTGAAAGACTGGCAGAGAGACGCTGAAGTCAGGGATATGCTCCTGCAGCTACATCTCAGTGACACAAGATACTGCATTGCTGAAACTCCAGATTTGTCCCAGGCAGTACTTCAAGCTCGTCCATCTTATTTGTGAGAGACTGGACGCTACCACATTTGGAAGAGTTGCATGGTTTAAACTTTCTTTCTCTCTCTCTCTCTCTCTCTACTCTCTTTACTCCTCCTCTGCATCGACAATGTCTCTTCTTCAACAGGTGGGGGATTCGGGGTCTCAGCGTAGGTATAATTTGGCTTCTGGATATTTCAAGCAGCTGCTCAATCTTGTAAACAACTCATTCATTGCTATGGATACTCATCATAACAGGTGGTAAAAGAATGAAAAAGTAACAAAGGAAATCCATCAAGCAGCGTGGCATCCAAACCGGGATGAAAGATAATTCAAAAACCAATGATATTAATGAAGAGACCAATTCTCATTTAAGTTTCGACATTGTTATGGTGTATCAAGCAAATAAAGTTTATTTCTAAAGTACATTTAAAACCATTTCAGCTGACCAAAGTGCTGTACAGACTAAAGCAAATTTAAAATCCAAAATCAATAATGAAATAAACAAATATATTGAATAAAGCAAACTAAAAACAGTGAACGTCTACTAAAATTCAAGGGAGAATAATTCTGTAATCAAATAAAACAAATAAAAATATAATTTATACCCCCACCCTCTCACCCTACCCCACCACACACACACACACACACACACACACACACACACACACACACACACACACACACACACACACACACACACACACACACACACACACACACACACAATCGGATGGGCATCACTGGTGGAAAAAAAAAGTACTTAAGTGTAATGAACTCTGGCGTTCTCCTTCGGTCGCTATATTTTCCTGCTCTGCTCTCAGTGTCTGAGAAGAACAGTTTCATTAAAACCTTCGACCACAGTATCAAATATAATTGGCCTCCTTGCTTCCTGCCAGCTTGAGCTCATCGGAAAGCATCCATAACCCATGGTCAACGACCACATCTTTTATTTAATTTCCAGGAAGGAACTAAAACCATATTCACCTCACAATGGGGAAAAATAAAATGTCCCTGCATTTTGGATGGTTAGTATATATAAGTTACTGAATCACACAAATCCATAATGTCAACACCTGTGCAAGTAGTAAAGACATGTTATTGAAGTTTCCATCCATTAGATTGCTGCAATGAGGTCTTTTTTTAACATAACTAATTTAAAAGGATTTGATAGCTGCTCTTCTTAACAAGAACAGGTGAAATGTGTGGCATGTGGTATTGTAGATTGAGGTTCAAATTATGTTCAACGGGAAACAGAGTTAAGAACATGCAGTCACACTAAATGCCCTATGAAGGTGTGGCACACTAAATCAAATCCGCATTTCGACATGCTTGCATGAAAGCTGAGAAACACTCTTGAATACAGACTTTTAGATTTGTATAGGTTTGTATAGGTTGGTAGAACCATTTACAATTTAAGAAAACATTATATTCATTTTGAAAAATCATATCACAGGTGACTGTTAGGTTTGTGTCTTTTCAATTATCGCCGGGGACGCTGTGAGCCCTGAGTGCATGTTAAGTTCCCCCATGACTTCACCGCCCACACCCTGGGTGGGGTTGGTGAAGGGGCCTTTCTGTATTGAGTTTGCATGTTCTCCTCGTGCTCCCTTGTAGCTAATGTGAGCTACCCTCACACAAACATGCACACAGTCCTGGGCTATACACTGCCCCTTCTGGCCAACCGGGGCACCAGATGGGGTGGGGAGGATCTTGCCGGAATTACGTGATCCTTCCACGCGCTACGTCCGGCCTGAGAAGCCTCACCTTGTCTGGTGAAAAGATGCGGCCTGCTCACTCCTCAGGTTAAGGAGGAGACCTGAGCTCAGTGCAGGGCCCTCCCGGGGTTGTTAGAAGGGACCAATGCCCAAGACTGACTTAAGTAGGAGCACTGGGTGATAGAAATGGGAAAAAATCGGGGATAAAAACATTTAAGAAAAAAAAAACAATCCTTGGTTAGTTCCTTAGAATGGAAATGGAAGATAAACTTTGTGGAAAACGCACGCAGACAAACCTGCTCAAGTCTAGAGTAATAAACCTACTTTGTAGTGGTGCAGAGCTAAATATAGCAGGTTTTAATTGCTTTCAGCCTTTAAAAGTGAATTCACCCCCAGTCTTTGTTTATGGCTTTACTTCCGAATGCTGTGTGCACTTATCCATGTCAGCAAATGTGTGAGTGTGCCTATAAAAAAGAAAAGAAGACTAATTTTGTGCAAGTTACAGGCTTTGGTTTCATAGTTAAATGCTTTTAATTCAGTGCACATATTCTTTTCATACTTTTTATCCATGACCTGTCTCCCTCTTTTCCTCCTTTTTTTATTCGATGTTGTGAAGTCTTTCTTAAAACAATGATTCATGAAATTAATTTATTCCTCTGTATTCCACTATTACTGTACACAAACACACATGCATATTTATTAGTACACTAAAACATATCTCCTGTACACAAAAAAATATTTAAAAACATAATAGAGGTGTCTGTAAAATAACTAGTCAGCCTGCTTTTAGCCAAGAAAGGACGCTGAAGTCATGGGGAAACTTAACACGCATTCAGCGCCTTTTTTCTCTCCTTTTAAATCTAGATATAGGAGGAGACTCATAAAAGCAGGAGGGGAAAACATGAGACAGAAGAGTCCTTCGGGTCTCAAAAGAACAAGTGCCACAGGAAAAGAAAACACACTGGGAAGGACACACAATTTTGTGTGAATTAGTTAGAAAATGTCTGAACCAGAGCAAAAAACCCTGAAAATAATTACACAGCTGATGCCGTAGAAATGCGGCACAGTTCTGGCATTTAAAAATGTTAGTGTAGCAGTCAGCATGATTGACAATCACCCTAACGTGGCATTTTAGTTTGCAACATTGTTCAGCATGGAAGTGACAATGGGCTAATATTCTTCTAGTAAATGCAGATAAAAGGGAATTCACTATCGAATACACAAGCTTTCACAGTACAACAAGGGAATTCTGGCAGCACAACCATGAATAAGTCATTACCTTTGATCTAATCCCACATAAAGACAGTCAATGTGGTTGTAACATGTCCCTGACAACGGCAGAGGAAATTATACTTCAGGAGCACTATGTTAAAGACAGCTAAAAGACTGTTGTATTATGGCTCTACTATTACTGGTCACCAGCATTTCTGGAAGAAAAGGCAACTGAGAATTAACTTGCGCTGGAATAGTTGGATGGAATATTTAATGGTTTTTGTTTTTACTTCATTCAGCCCTTTTAAAATTGTACCTCTTTGCACTGGCTTTTCCTCCAACTTAAGCACAATAACTTTTATAGCTTTTATCACATGTGTATCCTTATCTGAATTACGTCATTAAGACCTTTTTCAAATAATCACTGGCCTGGTTGGGAACAAACGTCCAAATGAGACTGATCATCTTTGGTTGTGGTTCATAATTAGGTATGGATCAGGATTAGGAAGCAGATAAAAGGTTATTGAACAACAGATTTAAGATTAAGATCAGGAGTACACCCCCATTTCCACATCCCAGGTTTCGGGGAAGAATGTACACAATGAATGGAAGTTAATTCCTCGCAAGCTTGCATTTGTATGTGAATCGGACACATCTGAACTTTTTGACATTCATTGCGACCTGTTTCTGAGCAAGTATTGCAGCCTCTCGCAGCACATTGTACCACTGAGGGGAACCGCTCCCATAGGCGTGGGGGGTGCAGGAGAGGCAGTCCCTGGTCCGCAAAATCCTTGGACTGGTAATACTGTACATCTCAAAGTAAGGCAAGTTTATTTGTACAGAACAGTTCAAATTCAAAGTGCTTTATTAACTTCACATAGCACAAAAAGCATGATCTAAAAGTTAAACAAAACGAAAGAAAGAAAGAAAGAAAGAAAGAAAGAAAGAAAGAAAGAAAGAAAGAAAGAAAGAAAGAAAGAAAGAAAGAAAGAAAGAAAGAAAGAAAGAAAGAAAGAAAGAAAGAAAGAAAGAAAGAAAGAAAGAAAGAAAGAAAGGAGAGCATAGATAAATATGTAGTTAAAATGTAATCAAGTTTTGCAACTCAAGCTTAAAAGTAACAGTGTGGATGTGGAGCTTTATTCAAGTGCAGCTGAGAACAGGTTTCTTCAACCTGGATGTAAATAAACTGAGTGTTGCAGCTGATGTGAGGTTGTTATGAGGTCATCTGATCTGATGTAAACTCCATATAAATCCCAAGTGTCCCAGCTTTACTGATGTAAGATTGCAATCAAGCATGAAAGATTAAGATCAAGCTCAAGATCGCGCTAGTTGACGCAGGTCAAGTCATATTTGTGTTCTCTAAGTTTAAAACTGATTTTGAGTAATTGTCCTTGAATATGACAGGGTTTGTCCTTGGGTTTTGTATGTGTGCATCTGTCTTTGCACATCCCTGAAGAGAGTAAAGACTGCAAATGGGATTTTAGTTTTTCAGGGGCAGAGGCTCATTAACAATTACCCATTGTCTGTTGGTTTTCCTCCCAGCGTCAAATTACTTTTTCCAATCTTACCTATAATTCCTGACAATTCCTTTTTTAGAAACACTGGCTTTTTATCAAGAGTCAATTTTCACCTCCATGGATTAGGCAACAATGATGCTAATTTTAATTGTGTGTACGTATCCTTTACACATGGAGGAGAGATGTGAGAAATATGTTTTCTTATTGAGAAGGCATAGTACATTCGGTTATTTAAGAAATTAGTATTAGAATTTATGTCCACCGTTTTCAATAAATTGATTCAATCACAAACTTCTAAGGAATTCAGTATTAATTCAGTGTAGATATGCTCTCCTTCTTAAAAGAGCTCAACCTAAAGAGTTACACAAGTCACTTCCACATATATTCTCTCCTTTGTGACTCAGCTCCACCATTGTGCTGGATGTGGTCATTAGAGGATCCCGAATACCTCCTTGCAGCATCATGCAACCATCAGTGGGCAGTGAGTTGACAGAACAGAGGATGTGCCTGGAAAGTCATTCTACTGAGGAGGAAACATGGATTCTTGCCTGATATGGTGAGCCTATTCTCCCTATACATGCACTTTTTTCTAAATCAAGACCAAGCGGAGTGGAAGCTTGGCATGTTCGTCTGCTGCTGTAGCTTCTTCAGTCTAATGCCCATTCGCGGTTGAAGAACTGCCACTCAGGTTATGTTCACACTATTTGAAGGAAATGCAAGACACTATTGTTGTGAAAGTTTTTTTTGTTACTGTTCTTTTTTGTTAATGTTGTTGTTACTGATTTTTTATTGTCAAAATAAGTAAAACAAATCACTGATAGACATATAGCAAAATGCATACGGGAACTATGCAGCTGTTTAAGGCCTCCACGCCACAAAAAACACTTGAAACAAAAATATAACTAAAGGATCTAAATAGAAATGAGAATTTAAAAGGCTGAGGTATACAAAGAAGGTCTGGCTCATATTTTGTCTGTGGTAATCTGGATGTGAACCCATTAGAAAAACAACTTTGGATCCAGATATATTGATTGTGAGGTTACGTTTTCAGTTGTATATATTTATAGCTTCCCAGAATATTAAAATGTTCCTACAAAACCAACACAGTGAAACCATGTTCCCATATTTCCTTGCTTTTATCAAAAGTATCTCTTTTATTTCGACATCCACGGATCAGTGGTAGTAGTCAATTACAAGCTCCACCACAAGCTTTTGACAGCCAACAGGTCTTCATCTGAAGGGGAACCTTTACGGAAATGTGTATGAAAGACTCAGCTGATTTGCTGAACCAGTTTAAATTGAAATAAATGTACCTGTTTGGTTCAAAATGTAGACCCAAAAACAAAGGAGGAGGTGTTATTAGGAGATGACTTCCATCCATCCATTTTCTATACCCACTTTATCCTTTGCAGGGTCACAGGGGTCTGCTGGAGCCTATCCTCACGCTCATTATAGGCGAGAAGCAGCAGGGCTACACCCTGAACAGGTCGCCAGTCTATCGCAGGGCCACAAACAACCAGACATACTCACCTACGGGCAATTTAGAAGTGCCAATTAACCTAGTATGCATGTTTTTGGACTGTGGGAGGAAGGGGACCCACGCAAGCTTGCACGAGGAGAACATGCAAACTCCACACAGAAAGAACCCCGCCGGGCCAGGGAGTCGAACCAGGAACCTTCTCGCTGTGAGGCAACAGTGATAACCACCAAGCCACCATGCTGCCCAGGAGATGACTTATCATGCAGAAATTTTAATGACAGGTTTGAGTGACATGGGGCTGGTTGGCTGTATGGTGACTCAGAAGAGCACTCCAAGGATGATTGGGTGGCAGATTGATGAATAAAACCTATGGGCATTATAAAAATGATTACTTTGAAGAGAATACTTCAGTGAAGTGAGAAAAATCTCAACGTGCTATAGAGTAAATCGGCAGCGTGGAGGAGTTTCCACCAGCCTCATACTCAAACTGATGATGTGTGGGTTTGCAACTGTGTCTAATAAGTCATGGGTGAAGACAGCCAAACCCCTCAAAGAGCAACCTGCAAGAAAAAAAAGTGAAAAGATTAATAAATAAATAATATTCAGAAACAGATGAACATCTTTCCCACAATGACTACATCAGAAATTAATTTCATAGAGGCCTTGGGTCAATAATGATACACTGCCAGGTCCTGTCTTGATAGCAAATGTCCTCAACAAGACACATATCTTCTTTAACAATTTCTTACTTATCTGTTCTGCTTTGATGGACACAAATAAGGGCCATTAAAATTGCCAAAAGGGACTCTTGTGCCAAACTTGAGTGTGATTCAGGCACCAACGACTCTGCTGCTGTGTGGAGGACCCTCAGAACCATCACTAACTACAAAAGAAAAAGCCCTGTCATCACCCCGTCCCCCAGATGATCTGGCTGACAATCTCAACACCTTTTACACCAGGTTTGAGAGACCTCATGCCCCCCCATGGTCTCTACTCCCTGCCCCCCTTCCTCCTCTCACAGTGGCACTGTGAGGTTCCCCCACACTCGTCAGCCCCCCATAACTCACTCACTCACTGCACCCCACCCCTCATCTCCCTTTCCCCCTCTCCCCCATTGTCTGCCCCCTACCCCCTTACCTTCACAAAGAGAGACGTTATCAAGGTCTTGACTCAGCTGTAGCCCAGAAAGGCCCCAGGACACGATGGTGTCTCTCCAGCAACACTGAAGCACTGTGCAACCCAGCTGTCACCAGTGTTTTCAGACTTCTTCAACCGGTCAATCTCTGAATGTCGTGTGCCACCTTGTCTCAAGACCTCCATCATCGTCCCAGTTCCAAATAAGAACAGGATTACGTGCCTGGATGACTACAGACCTATCGCCCTGACATCTGTGGTCATGAAGAACCTTGTGAAGCTCATCTTGTCCCACCTCAAACCCATCACAGACCCCCTCCTGGACCCTTTAAGCCGCGTTTATACTTGCAGTTCAGAACGCGTACGCGAGACGCAGGATACGCGTGACGTCACGTCTCGCGTATCCTGCGTATCCTGCGTACATTTGACGCGTCGACGTGCACGTTCTCAAAAAGACACTGAACGCGTACGCGACCTGCAGTTCTCGCTCTGGCCGCTAGTATCGCTGTTCCCGGTCTGATCCCGGCTGGCACGATTATGCTGCTCTCCCCTGGAGAAAGTTCCCCGTGCATATATTTATGCAATATTTAACTTCCCCCCAGGGTTTCCGTTGTCCGGTAAAATATGCCGAAGTCCGGTATTTTATAATCTCTCCGGTCAAAATACTCACTGGTGCTGCGGGACTAGAGTCCCCGGGAGTACCGCGGATGGCGAGCCCCGGCCGCCGAGCCCCGGCCGCCGAGCCCCGGCCGCCGAGCCCCGGCCGCCGAGCCCCGGCGACCGAGCCCCGGCGGAGGTACGCGCCGAGCCTCGGTGCCTCCCGGAGCCGGGAGGAAGCGGAGCCGGGAGCCAGGAGTCAATTGACGGGACTTATTTTATTTTAAATACTCTGTTTTTCAATAAAAATACTATTGAATGACTTGGAATCATATTAGGAACAATACATTTTTTGACCATGTTAATCTTTCTTATATATTGACATCTACTTCTCCATATGAACCTAAAATTAACTGGATTTATTGTTTCGTCATTCTTGTTGAGATGGGTGAGGAGAATGCTGGATAAATTAGTCTGGAAAGACTATCCACTTTTGATAATAAGCAATAATAATAAGATAAGATAAAATAGTCCTTTATTACTCCCTCAACGGGGAAACTCACGTAGCAGAAGTACACACACACACACACACACAGGGAAGGGGGTAAAACAGTAATATAAATAAGTAATACACATTAAAAAAAGAGTAATAATAATAATAATAATGTTATGGTTTTCTTTAGCTTCCTTCTAGGCACCCAGAGCTTTACAGAGATCATTATTCATTCACACACATTCTCCCCGGTGGTAGCTCCGTCTGTAGCCGCAGCTGCCCTGCAGACTGACGGGAGCGTGGCTGCCATATCGCGCCAAACGGCCCCTCCGACCACCACAAACATTCATACACACTCATACACATTCACACGATGTTATAATCGCCTACATCATCCAATATTGTCCTGTAAAAGTGTTCGTTTTTCTAATCTGCTACCGCTGCTGCTGCTACTACTTCTGCTACTTAATATAAGTAGCTTTTCCAACTGTTGCTCTGCTTACTGCCCCCTATCGGTCACCATCGGTATGACAGGCTCTACTCGGGTGGTACGCGACGTACGCAGTGGAGCATGAACAGACACAAAGCAGGCTACGCAGGCTACGCAGGTTACGTGCGTAGAGTATATTTCCGGCTTTACAGTTGGCCTACAGAGCAAATCGTTCTGTTGATGTCACCATCAACCTCAGCCTTCACAACATACTCAGACACCTGGACCTGCCAAGCTCCTAAATCCGGGCCCTGCTCGTGGACTACAGCTCGACCTTCAATACCATCATCCCAGACCGCCTGCACACCAAACTGCTATAGCTACAGGTACCTGGCCCCGTCTGTGAGGGGATCACTGACTTCCTCACTAACAGGAAGCAACAAGTGCGTGAAGTGTGTGTGAATTTTCTGGAAAAAGACTAATATCTGGAGTTTGCATGTTCTCCCCGTGCTTGCGTGGGTTTCCTCCGGGTACTCCGGCTTCCTCCCACAGTCCAAAAACATTCATACTAGGTTAATTGATGATTCTAAATTGACCGTAGGTGTGAGTGTGAGTGTGTCTGGTTGTTTGTGTGTATGTGGCCCTGCGATGGACTGGCGACCTGTCCAGGGTGTAACCCCCGGCCTCTCGCCTGAAACATGAGTCGGGATAGGCTCCTGCAGACCCCCGTGACTCTGCAAAGGATAAAGCGGGTATAGATAAACGATGGATGGAAGACTAATATCTTTTCTACGAGAAGTGATTATGTTTGTTTAAGAAATGAGAAGCTACTCACTACATCAGTTTGCTTAAAGATGCCGAAAATAATAAATTGTTCCAAATGCTTCTGTTATGTCAATCATTTAAGATTTTTTTCAACTACATTTATTCTTTGAAGATGATTGTTTTTAAAGTATATTTCAGCTGTAATGCTGAATTTTTTTAAGACTGTAAAATCTCGTTCATTGCTTTTAATTGGTGCATGGCCAATAATTTGACTCTTCTGAAATTAAAAAGCTTCAGTAAATGACTGACAAACATTGTATTACTGCAAAAACACAAATGATCTTCAGTGATTATTACAGCTTTTCTATGTGGTGTTGGGCCACAGTCCTATGTGTTTATGAACTTATGTGAATTGTGTGATTATGTGAACAGTTGAGGCCTTGGATCAGCTTAAGGCCCAATTCTGGGCCTTGGACTGAGACCAGGCTCAAATTTTATGACACCTGGCCACATGGTTTGGAACAAAGGAAAACCCCCCATGGACTCAAACCTCAAGCAGTATTTGCATTGTGTGGCCCTCCAGTGATAAGGAAGAGCCCCCTCATTGAGTATGGACCCCAAGCCACAGGGGAGGCCGCATTGATTGCCTGGGCCCACCTATGAAGAGCAGACTCCCCCTCTGTCCGCTCTCTCTTCTCCTCCACTCCTCCTCTCTTCTCTCTTTGCTCTTTTTCCTACAGGATCTCTGCACCTCAGACCTACCAAGATAGTCCCTGTGAGCAGGGACTACATTTTTAGCATGAGGAGCGACCAGCTATGGACCGGCCTCCTCCTTTGATCGTTGACCGAAGAAGCGTCTGTTTTGCAGCGCTGCAGCGAATGACCCACGAGTATTCCGAGCCCCAGAAAGCCAAACAAGGGACCCTGCATGCCCCGAAGTGAACGCCTTTGCACCGACCTGGAGCTGAAGGAGGCTAAGCTACTGTGCCCACACTGCAGAACCCTCATCCACAGCACGGATAATGGGAGAGAGTGAGAACAACTCTTAATCAGGATCCCCTGCTGAGCGTAACCACCTGGCTGTTCATTAAGGAACACTGACCGGCCAGATATAACTACCCTTTTTTTTCAACCACAAGATCCACGTAAGAGGCTGTTTGTGTCTGGGCAGAGAAACTTAGTAACACATTTTAAAAGTTAGTTTTACGTTGTGAGCCGGGCTGCTGATCCCGTCACAACTGTGTTCATTAGTTTAAATGTGTTTGCTTATCTTATTGTTTTCATCCTCTCATCCTGCTCCTACTAACCCCCACCCCCCCACACACACACGCACACTCTTATCTTGGTCATAAAACCCCCAAGAGATTTCACTGTATGACACGAAATCTCTCCGCCATTTTGAGTCATGTGACACACACACACACTTAGATGTTTTTTTTTTTGTAGTTTAGCCATCAGGATTTATCCAAAATGTTGTTTTATCATCTTCTTGACACTTGTGTAAATAGATTCTGATTATTTTGAATGAGAGAAGTTGTTTGTGCTTATTTTACACATATTTGTCACAATTGCTGGTTGAAAAGGTCTGTGCTTGAACTCTCCTTACTTCACTATTATTCTGTAGAATAATTTACCTTGAGACTGATTTTTGCTGTTTAGTTATCATTTTCCTGATTACATCAGGTGGTGCCCCATTTTGATTAAGTCATTTTGATATTCAACTTGATAAATAATCTACTTTATTAATTATTAAGTATTGTCCTTCGACAATCATTAATAACTCTTTGATAACTTTGATAACATAACAGTGGTGATACCATGTATGACCACCTGGGATATTCAAGACAGTTTATGTGTTTGCCCCTGGACAGAGGGTACACCTTACGTTTGATAAAGCGGTCTTACAAGATGTGCCGGACCATCTCCATTCATTAACACAATATAGTCAGTGGCTTGCGGCAAAACAGCACATGTGTTTGCCCCCGTGTGGTCAGATGTAGTATTGCTACATTAAGTTGAATTATAGTGAAATTAATTGATTTGAATCGAAAACCCTTAGACCAAGAATAGGACTTGATGAACCACATGAAGTTCTCTAAGAGCACAATGAGACTCAGAGCAATAATTAAATATCTAATTTATGTGTGTATATATATATATATATATATTTTTTTTTTTTTTTTTTTTCATAAATACCCCCCCCAAGAAAAACTCGACTTTTAAATGGGTGTGTAACATTGACTGTATATTAAATGATCAACCACCAGTAGTAGTTAAACACTTAAATCCGCTTAAATCCGCATAAAGGCTTGGGCCGCCCCTGACCTCATGAATAAAATTTGTTGGAAAACGAAGATAATTGTCTGTCAACAGCTCCACCTAATGGTGACTTGGCAGCTGCCTACGTTCATGATTGAGGTCTATTCATCCTTCCATCCATCCCTATTGAACGAACATTTCTCTTCCACTCTGATTTGTTGCCCTCTTATCTTCCCGTCATTTTTTTTAACAAAACAACAACAACCTTCCCCCCTCATCCTTGCCCATCCCTTTCTCCCTCCCCCCTCTGTATCTCTCTCATTCATCACGTTAAGTCGCATTGACAGGGGAGCAATACTTGGTGGCACACCGCTTAGTGGTGCCTGACGCTCACAGCCTTGAAGATAGCCTTGCATAATGAAAGTGAGGGAGAGCTGTGAGACAACATGGAAATGAAGACGGTAAAACAAGAGCCATAGCGAGAACAGGAAAGAGAGACAGAGGTCACATGGTCTCTCAGTGGACCTGTCATTGGCCATGCAACAGTTTTTGCACACATGTGCTATGGATGAAGTTGGGAGCTTCAGTCCTGCCTGTGTTTGTGGTTTCCTGGTAAAAGTATCAGTAACTGTAATCCAAAATTAGAAATACCACTATGTCTACAGCCGACATACATTACACTTTACATGTTGAAGATTTAAAAATGGGGATTCTAGAGAAAAGTTGTACTTTCTTTCATTTTTTTTTGGTTTTTATAAAAAATAACTGGAGACTAGTCCACGTATAGCCTGCTGCTGAAAATCAAGTCCACAATAGGAATGTTACGGTGTGGGATTTCACAGATTTTACTGTACAGTGACGGTGTTAGTACAGTATTCCATGGTATTTCCCAGGGATGGTATTTAATTTTTTATATTTAAGATTTTTTTGATACTGAGGGGCCATGAAATTACCAACAAAACAGACAAGTATCTGTATAAAATTAATGTACATGATTTATGTAAAGTAATACAACTTGTATTTGGTTTATGCTTAAAGGTATAGTCTGTAATCGTATTCAAAAACATTTATTGTTATACTGGGTGAAATGGTCCTTCCATCCTGAGAGTAGCCAGTGAATAATGTGTTCAGAAAAAGGAAAGAAAAAAAATCCGACCTCTCTGACAGCTTTAATCCTGTAAAAACTCTGACCAATCTGTTTTTTGCGGACCGAGTGGCACGGATTGGTCAGAGGACCAGAGGATTGGCAGTGGGGAAAGAACCAATCAGATGCCTTCATTTTAAGTCCCGCCCATGCCCCCCTCTGTCCCATGCGCGCACTCGTCACGTCGAAAATCTTGCCGGAAAACTTCACACACTCGAGTCACGTTTGCTGAAGAATGGCGCAGAAAACGAGAAAACGCAGCCAAAAATACCAGCTCCCCAGTATGGGGGTCCGTGGGGATGGAGGCGTCTCCATCCCGGCGAGGGCGGAGAGCGCCGGTGCGGGTGGCGGTGTGCTGTGGTGCCGTGCAGGCTCTGCTGCCACGGCTACGCCGTAGAGTACACCGTAGCCTACGGCGTAGGGTACGCGGCGACGCGCACCATTTTGCGTTGGTGTAACGCGGAACCATAAATCAGCCTTCAGTGTGTGCTCTGTGTGGTGTCCTGAACACTTCTCTATTGTGCTCATTTTGCTGGGACGTTGGGTCCCTCCGCCGAGACACAACCTTTGCGGTATGCGTTCATTGTTGTGTCTAAAAATGATGCGCAGTGCCCACCCAATCAGAAACGGTACAGATATTCTGTGATCGTTTTTTATATTTATAATAAATAAAATTATAAAAAAATAAAGGATCCCCATAACTATGATTGGGTGGGCAGGACGCACGTTTGGGTGGGCACAGCTCACCCCTGCCCCCCCCCCGCCCCCCCCAAAACCGGCCTCGCTTACAGGTGAATGATACATGGAGTAGTTTTGTCGAAAATGTGCTGTCCAAAATGTCCTTGTCCTATCTATCTATCTATTCATACTTTCACCTTTTTTTCTTTTAGTCAAATTTGTGTTGCGCTTTGGCATGACATCATTGCCATGCGCCAATAAAAACAACTAATCTACAAGTGAACAATTTAGCTCTTCATTGACCGCAGAAGTAAATGAACAATATATACCACACTGGTTAAGTTTAGCCACTAAAATCATAGTTTATGGCTTGAACAGCATTGGGTGGATCAGGATCTTCATTAGAACCAGAGCAATGAAGAACAGGCCCATCTATGAATTTCAGCATGCATATGTATAAGAGCAGCACGGTGGCTTAGTGGTGAGCACTGTTACCCCACTATAAGGTTCCTGGTTCAATTCCCTGCTGGAATCTTTCTGTTTGGAGTGTGCCTGTTCTCCTCGTGCTTGTGTGGGTTTTCTCTGGGTACACCAGCCTTCTCCCACAGCCCAAAAACTTGTACAGTATGTAGGCTAATTGGTGGTTAAAAATTGTCCGTAGCTGTGATTGGTTGTTCGTGTCTCCCAGTGCTTGTGGGGTTGTGTCAGGAAGGGCAGCCGGTGTAAAACCTATGCCAGATCAATGTGCAGACGGTGATGATCCGCTGTGGTGACCCCTCCACTTAGAGGGAATAAGCCGAGATGGTAGAGATATGATCACTCCGTACAAATCAGTTAGTCGTTGCATTCTTTTTGTCTTCACGCATTATAGGATGACTCTAAAAGGTTGGGATGACTAAGCAACGGCTGAGCGATTCAGTTATCTCCTTGTCATGCTCTGTAAGGCCATCTCAAATGAGATGTCCTTTTAATGTTTCGTAAACAGCGGTTCATTTTAGGCCGGATGCAACATACTGTCAAACGGAGTTACTGCTATTGCAATCAGATGTGGATTGTTGTGTTGCTGCTGTCACAAATATTCTGAGCAGCTCTGATCACACATACTTAATGGCTTAAAATGACTTTAGCTTCACTGACACAGGAAGACCACTAAGTGTTTAATGACTGCAGAGTCATGCATGCTATAAATGGAATCTGCCGGTGTTTTTCACTCACTGTCCGGTTATAGTTTTGGCATCATGTCATTTCATACAACTTTCATATTCCTGAAGTCCGTTATTACATAACAGGTTGAAAAAAAAAAAAAACCCATGCAGAAAAATATGTGTGTGTTTCCTCTTTCTTGGTTGATACGCCACAATCTCAGCAATTATTCTTCCTGCTTCAGAGAATCACTACTTTAACCGAAGTAGTGTGCATTTAATAAAATCCATCATAAAGTAAATGTTCCTTTGCATATTTAAGATTAAATCTGCATGCAGCATTTTGCATGACTGCCTTTTCCTATTAATATTAAATCATCCTGGACAGCTGTTACACAGCCTCAAGTAAACAACTCTTTCTTGCATCTGCAAATTGTAATTCCTTTTAGGTCAATTTTACAGCTTCTGTTTTTGTGATTAGATTAGTTTGATCTTCCTGCAAGCAATCCATTACCTGCAGCTCCTGCTCAGTGGTATATAGAAAAAAAACCTGCTGCCAGTGGTTTCACGATGATACCACCCATTACTTTCTTGGTAAAGCCAAGGTCAGTGAAGGGAATATTCATCATCTGCAGCTAGCTGATGTGTAGGCCTTTCATGATTATGAAATTTAAGCAAGTGATTGTCATACAAATCATAGTGATTCATGATTCAATTGTCTTATTTTTATGCACCAATTAAAGTGTAAGTGTATTAGTAAAACAAATAGTAATACATTGTAATAAATTACCTAAAAAAGATTTAGAGTCTCTCATACACACATGTGCATTAGATCATTGTATCTTGCCATTCCTTGGTATGGCCATTGCAGACCCCGCCCCTTCAAACAATTCGGCTTCTGAATTGGGACACAGCTTTATACATCATATGCCCAACTATGCAGCTATGAAAATCAATTTATGACCAACATCTATGTAATCAATGCGGGATTCCAAAATAGTTGACCTCGCAAATGCTCTCTTTATGGGCTGTGAAATGCTTTGACTGTTTACAAGAAAACTGCCTCTCAAGAGAGATGATATTCTGATTCTTATTTCAAGTCTACAGTCTTATGCATATAAAAAGCCTGCAGTTTGACTAAGCCTAAAGTCCACCATATGGGAAGCTATTATCAGAAGAGGCCTCCATTCAAAAAGGAAAAATGGAATAACGAAGAGATACAGGAGCTGATAAGACAAAGGTGAGATAATCAGGACAGAAAAGGATGAAAGGAGTCGAAGTTGAACCAACATGCAGAGAATAGAACAAAATAAAACTGGAAATCAAGCCAAATATAAAAGAGGAATCCAAAAGCAAAATTGCATCAATATGAACAATACTAAAACTTAGAAATACAAGAGATATGAAGAAGATTAAAGTCATATCAAAATCAAAATACCCAGATCATGACATTATGCCTCAATAGAACCACTTTGCTCCACCTCAAACATGTGGTACATACTGTATGAATCAAACGATAAGGGCTCTCTGAAGATTATGGAAGCTCTTGAGCTCACCGTAAGGCTACATACCTTCATGGACTTTTTCCCTGTTTTTATCTCAGTTCAGAAAATCCTGGGCTTCAGTTTTTTCAAAAATAACTTTAGTAGTGTAATTTACATGACCACCATTTTAATTATATTTTAATAAAGATGTTTTGTATTTGTTGGTTTTAGTGTTGCATTTAATCACTTTACATTCATATGATGAGGAAAATATATATACAATATATAGGAGATTATATTTTTAATTGTAAGACAACGGCCAGGATGGTGGTTTCCTTAAGAGTTGTAAGAGGATGGACAAACTGCTAAAGGGGAGGTTGTATTTAAAGCAATACGAAAAGGGAAAGAAGGGAAAATTGGATGCTTTAAAGACTTAAAGGGAAGAAACAACTTAAGGAGAAAATCAGCTTTCCAATAAAGATAAGATTTATTAACAAGAGGCAGAAGGCATGACTGGGAAGAAAAAGCAGACAGAGAGAAAATGAAAGCCAGAAGAAAATAAAACAATTCTGAATTGAGAAGTTGAAATATAGCAACTTAATTCATGCAGGGCTACAAAGGAGGAGGAATGGACACGAAGAAGAGGCCACAGGCAAGACAAAAATTGCAGAGTTGCTGTCTCTGCAGGAAAGCATATGAAAAAGGTATGACCTGAGGCAAAGAGGCGAGATAATGAGATAGGTAGAGCGAGACGAATAGTGAGAGGGAGGGTTAAAACCCATGTATTTATTATTTTCTCTCAAGAAGACAGTAGCTGTGAAAGATTCTTGTGCTTCCTCGTGTAGTTGGATATTTGACTGGAGCGTTTAATTTGCTATTGTAAGTTTGCACATCTTTCTCCATACTTACTATTGTCTTCATGAAATACTCCAGAGATCACCAGAACTTAAAGGCAGCAAGATGGTTTCTTCTGTTTATCACGAAAATGTTATACTTGAGCTGAACAAAGACAGTGCTTGCAGTTGATTTTTTCCTTTTTTCTTATAGGATCAATATTTTCCCTTCCCTGCAACTTTATTATCCTCCTTGGATGAGATAGCAGTTAGCCCCCTTTATTTTGGAGTTTCAGAGAAGGGCTGAACCTTTTCTCAGAACAAAGACAACTACAGAAAGATTTTTTACACCATCTAAAAACAACTCCAACCTCAACAGTTTCATAATACTAATGAATGCCGTATTATTTATGTTCTCTGCCTCAGTTACTACTACTGTTACTACATTTCTCCCCTTTTGCAGATTCACAAACATCCATAAATTAAAAAAAACAAGTCTACCGATGAAAAGTGAAAGCCCTTTTTTTCCCTTTAAATGTAACCATTGGTCAGTCAGAGAAGGATGTGACTCAATGCTCATGCAAATGGCTGACAGTCACTCAAGCAATTATTAGGGCCCGAGCACTACAGTGTGAAGGCCCTATTGTATCTGTAGGAATTCTCGTGCCCCGAAAGTCACCAAATTTTCCTCCCCTGGTGTGACCTATTGAAAAAAGGTCATGTGAATTTCACTCTCCCTGGATTTGGGAAGAATGCATCTGTGAGTTGAGGTGACATAAACCAGGCTTGGATCACTACAAACTAAACATGACATATTGCTGCTTTTACAAAGCAAAAGATTAATCTGTTGCTTGTTTCAGGCAGTAATACCTTGAAATAATAAAAAATATGAATGTTGATATTCTGTTTGCAACACATGGACAGGAGAGACCAAATATTGAGCTACTCTGGACCACATTTAACTATTTAAAAGATCACAGTGAAAGTAACTAATTGCCATTTTTGTTAATGATTAAGAGTTGAAAGAAGATTCATGCATCATTGCTGGAGAACAGTCCAACCAACTGCCAATTTTCTTTTTTTTTTTTTTTTTTTTCAGTTTACCCACTTTTAGATTAATGAAAGGGGTTGTATATTTTGATTAAGTGCTAAAGTCAGTGTGACACAGCTTTAGAGCCACAGAGATTAGATTAATCATTCTTACTGGGTCTTTTTTACGCTACTGTAATTTCAAATTTCAAACTAAGTAGTTAAAATCCATCAAACAACATTTTTTTCTGAATAAATAGATGTCTTCTTCATTTTACAGTTCACAATATCTTATTTTCACATAATTTTCTCCAACCTAATATCAATTTTCTTTTTTAAGCCAGAACGGAAATTCAAAAAACACATAAGTACAGAAAAATTCCATAATTCACTTGTGTACCAAACATAAATCAGCAAATAAGATTATGCTTTTTAAAAAAAGGCGCAAACAGTATAGCGGTTTTCCATGCTGTCAGGTCCTCAGTCTTATTTGAAGGGACATTTTTGTTTAATTCAGAGCCACTAAGCCTTTCACAGTTGTCATCGATCCTAATTAATACCCGACACACTTCGTTCTAACAAGGATATTCTTGTATGTTGACAATTCTTTATGCATCAGAATATGTTTCTATTCTAGGTCCTGTATGAATATCTGCACATTAACACCTCAAGTTTAACTCCCAGTGAAGGCAGCTCAGAGGTTTATCATATCAGTTTACCACTACACGAAAACCCTTGACTTGCTGATACAGCTAATAAAGCACAAATCTTTACAGATCGCATTTTTGCAAACAGTTTCCTACACAATACAAATACTTAGTGAATGGCCACCACTCCCAGCACACATACACTTCACCGTAAGTGTAATATCCTTCTGTGTTTTAAGGTATAAATAGGCATCACAGAACAAGGTGGTTGAGAATTGGGACTTATTCTGAACCACCTCACCAGAATTTCAGTAAAAACCTCAGAAATGTGTCAAAGACGCTCGCTGATGCATTCCAGAGCCACTGCTGATGAATATTTCACAACACAAATATCTGGATCCAGATATTTGTAGGCAAAATGCCTTATACCAGATGTGACAGGGGACACATTTTTGATTATAAAACATGTTTTTTACTGACCTTCAACTCATACAATTTGACACTGTTCCAAATCCATGATATGATGCTCTAACGTCCAGTAAATCAGAAATCAGAAATCAGAAAAGGGTTTATTGCCAGGTTTTCACACGAGGAATTTGTTTTGGGGATTGGTGCAACACAATACAAATATAAAAACAAATATATAAGAGATAAAATAAAATGAAATTAAATGTATAAACAATAAAAAGTATAAACAGTAAAATAAAATGTAGACCGGAAATGTACAAAATGAGGTTTTAAAGTGCCGGGTGAGTCTGTACAAAAGTGACTTAGGAACTTAGGATAGGTAAAAAGTATAGACAGAAATGTACAATGAGGTTTGTAAAGTGCCGGATATGAGTCTGTGCAAAAGTTACAGGAGGCGTGAGGTTTTGGTCCTGATGGACCGCAGCCTCCTGCCAGAGGGAAGAGTCTGGAACAGTTTGTGTCCGGGGTGGGCAGTACCTTATCTAAGTATTATTTTGGCCATTTCTTAACATTATTTGTACAATTTATCTTGTTTTACTATGTGACACACAGAACCCCAAAATGTGACATACATGCATACATGCAAGCATGCTTCATGTTTTTTTTTTCTTCAGATTTATTTGAGCACTGCTTTTGTCTCTTCACGAAGTTGCTTTCCCTGGAGAAAATCAGCCGTTGTGAAACATTTAGCCAATGAATAAGTATATTAAAGCTGAAACGGACTTCAATATATTTTGCTTTTTCTGTAAAGTATCTCAATATTAATTTATTTGTTAACTGGTGCAATACAAATCTATTTAAATAACTGAACTGAGTATAATTTGAAGGCTACTTGGCACCGTTCTAAAATGTCTCCGCTAACAAGACACCCATTTAAAAAGTAGGCTATGTGATGCCAACACATTTTCTTAGTGAAACCCCTACGTGTGCTAAATGTCACTGAAAGTAATTCAACAGTAGAGTTTTGGATTAAATATACATTTCTGGTTACCCCTCTCCAAATGCACTCCTTGCCACTGTCAAAACAATTGAGACAAGAGAAACATTGAAGGTCAAAGTTTCAAAAGAGACTCCAGAACCCAGTGGATTGTCATCTCTGTTCAACTTAACTCAGAAGACTTCACCACAAATCATATAGATACTGTCGTGGGTTGAATGTGGAGGACCCAAATGCAGGAGATGGCACGGCAGGAGTTTCGAAACAAAAAAGAACTATTTAAAGGGGACCCATTATGAAAAACACGTTTTCTCTGGCTTTAACATATATAAAGTGGTCTCCCCTCAGCCTGCCAACTCAGAGAAATAGGGAAGCAACCAAATTCTGCAGTGTCTGTACAGCCGCCCGGATGAGCCATCCAGTGTGATGTGGCTTCTACGAACTGTTCAGATTCTGCTCCCGTCGTTACGTAACCAAAATGCAATTAACATCTGTTGGCCTCTGATGCGTGAAACCACGCCCACAACTAACTCGCCGGCCGGAGCTTCCGCCTATTTTTCGTAGCGGTGTATCGCGTCATTCAGGCAGCCAATCAGCACAGTGCCTCATTATCATAGCCCCGCCCACTCAGAATCCCTAGAGAATGAGGTTAATGAATAAGATGATAAAGACATGGCTCAGACGCTGAATTTCAAATTTATTTAGCAAAAACAATCAAAAGCTTGTTTTTAAGACATTCAAGGTCTGTTTAAAATAGGTATTAGATGCCATAATACTCCCCTTTAACAAACAACACTGCTTAAAAAAAACAAGTACAAAGAAAACCATCTAACAGAAAACAGAGGAAATCCAAAAGATGACCCAAATGCAAATTGGCAAAAGAAAAACAACAACCAACAATACAATGCAATATATACTCAGGGGCTGACAAGACACATGGGCAAACAATTAGAACGGATGGGAGTCAAACTTTAACAACAAACAACAAACACAAGGACACAGACTTTCAAGATAAAACAGGAAACGGGTCACAAACCAAACCAAAACTAAAGAACCATCTCTGACGAAAGAACAAGGAACTCAAAACCCAATAACAGATACAGTCTGTCGTTTCTTGAGAAGCTTTATAGCCATCTACCTTTCTATTTTGCATTTCTCACAGGTTTCTCACTTATTTATAGATTTTTGTCTTTTGACTTTTCCCTCTTGGACTTGTTTACTTTGCTGACTGTGTTTATGAAGTCTAGATGGATTATTTAGGCTTTGAATGTCTGAACTTTTTTGCTTTTCTATGTGTCCTTTGGTCTTACACTGCTAAAAACAGTTAATATTCTAAAAATACAGGTTCTCACTTAAGATATCTATGAATTATTAAATATGTTGCTTGATGTGGATCTATATAAACGTAATTGCCAGATGCTGTTGGAAACTGTTTTCAGATTGTGTATAGGATTTTGAAAGGAACAGAGTGTTCCAAATGCTGCATGAAAATGAGTTGTCATCTCATAAAACACACTTCAGTGCCCTGGAAGGAATAAACAGCACCTGTCTAAACACATTTACGCACAAGCACAAGCACAAGCAAGCAGACAAATGCAGCATCCTTTCCAAGTACCGTCTTACCTTTCCCGCTGTAAACTGTATTTGTCAGAAGGTGCACGCTCACACACACTGTAGGCAAAGATGGTGGAGACCAGCCACAGAAAAAGGGATTGTCTTGTTGCAGATGTTCTGGAGCATCAGCACTTACCCACTATACTGCGCCATTGGGCAAAACAGAGAGCTTCTTCAGCAGCTATCTCACCTTACTAAGGCACACAATCACATACCGTATTTTCGCAACCATTCAGCGCGCCGTGTGGAAAGGCGCACCCTCAGTTTTGTGTGTCATTTCTGTATTTAAAACACACACACGGAGCGCCGCTACAACAACACACACATGCGCGCCGCACAACACACACACAAGCATACAAGTGTGCATATTTAAAAATAGAGCGGGAACAAAACTTAGTTTGATTGTACTTTATTTAAGTTATTACATTAATCAGTTGTCAGGAAGCGTGTCGGGCTTCATCCGAGCCTGATCAGCTGAGACCGGGGGAACTGATCAGCGCTGCGACTGCCCATGCTGAGCAGCCGAGACACTTTCCGATGCCGGCTTTTGCGAAAGCTCGAACAACAGTCCAGCCCAGCAGACACGTCAGCCCACGCATCTACAATCCATCAACAGTAAACGACGGAGCCCGCCAACCGAGCGGCAGCCGACCTCCCAGCCCGCTGGGACGCGTCCCCGCATCTCGGTCGGCGGTTCCTCCGGCCTTCCGGCCCGCCTCTGCGGCGCAGCTCCCTCCGGGAGCCGCGTCTCCTTCTCGGCAGCGAGCCCGAGTCTCCCCGCTCCAGGTGTCCCGCCACGGAGCATGCCACCAGGCAATCACGGGCAATTCACGCGCCCCCCTTCCCCCTTTAACATTCTCATGATGGCCTCAAAACGTCCGCCTTAAGCCTGAATTATGGTTCCGCGTTAAATCGACGCAGAGCTTACCGTACGGTGCCTGTCGCAGCGTGCCCTACGGCGTAGGCTCTGCGTTGGTGTAACGCGGAACCATAAATCAGCCTTTACAATAATACAATGGCCTCATTGGGTCATTGGGCACGCGGCACATTTAAAAAAAAAAAAGACATTTATATGCGCCTAATGCTCGCAAAAATACGGTATATGCAGTAATGCAAGCAGGTACATACATACATTCAAAGAGTGCTGCAATAACGTCAGTGTGGTTGGTGTTGTACAGAATAACAATGAAAAGAACGAAGAAGAGAGGGGGACATATGGAATGCATCAAATGATAAGACAAAGTGAAAGATGGACGATAATGAGAAAAAAGTAAAAAGATCTTTGGAAGAAATTACCAGAAAAGAGAGAGGAGGAAGGAGAAAACAAATGATTTTGAGAATGGATTTTGATCAAACAAAGATGAATGAAAGACAGTAGAAAGGGTGAAGAAGAGGAAAGGATCCCAGAAGGAGTTCCAGTCAGGATACCGCAGTGCTGCACAGCAGCAAAAGCCATTTGATTCTCAGGCGACTTTTCTCTCTGCTTTTATTCATTCATTCTGCATATACTGTACATAGTGTGAGCATTTGGACCTCTACTGGTGGTCAAACATCTGTATGATCTGTATTATAACACTTGATCATGACATTTTGATTAGATGGAGGACACTTAGACAAAATTTCCATCAATCCATCCATTAACTTCTGCTTATCTGGATTCGGATTATAGGGCAGCAGCAGTAGTAGAGAAGCCCAGACCGCCCTCTTCATGGGGATAGCAATATTTAAATATTTCTTATTGCTTTTGTCATTTCTTGATTTTATGTAAAGTTAACCACCTCAGAGAAATCCTTTCAATACAGCAACTGTAATACTGAGACCCTATCAAATGACCAAACTGCTCATTCTCACCAAGGGAGAGTCCAGCCACCCTGCAGTGACACATTTTAGCTGCTTGTATCCCTGATCTTTTTCTCCCAGTCACGACCCACAGTTCGTGACCATGGGTGTTGTTAGGAACATAGATTGAAGTCCAGGCCTGAGGGAGGTTACTAAAAACCGTCAGAAATGAAGTTATAAAAAAAAAAAAGTCTGAAAGCATAAACTGTGATGAGATACTGTAAGTATTTCTCATTCCAGCCAATATGTCAGGATTGGATCAAGGATATAAAGCATAAAAATGTTTCTGCAGCTACATTTTTGTGAGACAGAAGAAATCAATTTTATGTTTACTAATCAAGTCAATTGAAAACAGGAACTAAGAAACTAAGACATCTAATATTTTATAAATCACATTTAATGGTCTGTTTTTTTTCCTGTTAAATAATTATATTTAAATGATCTATTTTATGATTTACCTGTCTTGTGTTTTTTTTAATGTATTCTGTAATCTGTGTGGTCTGACAAGGGACACAATCAGTTTGGGGTTTGAGGAAGGTCGTAGCAGGTGCAAAGCTGCAGAGAAAAGGTTTTGACTGCATTTCTGTCTTCTGGAATCATCCCTGTTTATCATACCAGGGATACCAGGGTTGCTCTATGGTAAAACTGGTATCAACCCAAGGGCCTTGCTCAGGGGCCCACAGTGTTACTTCTGTTGCCCAGGCGACCTCTGTAACCACTAGGCTACACCTTCCCCAGATCTAGATTTAAATCTTAGATCTATCTAGCAGTAATTAAACACTATAGTTATGAGCATTTGTGCACGTTCACTAAGGTTTATTGAGATTAACATTCTCGCTCTCTCTACTTGTCACACATAGACTCTTACAAAAATGGAATAAAAAGTAAACACCTCTCATGTTGAATACTAGACAGAAATCATGTAAATCCCTGCCAGCAATGACAAGCAACAAGATGTTTCTGATTTAAATTGGGGGGAATAAGTGCCTCGCTATCAAAACACAAGTGACTTTGTGGTGTCAGTCTTTCAGGATCAAAGAGAAAATCCTTGCACTGAGCAGCAGAAATATGTTCAAGGATACATATTTACATGCTGAAATGTGTTGTACTCAGAAGAGACCAGCTTCTATACCCACTGCAGCAAAAATGTTTGTTATAGCAGTATTTGTCAAAGCAAGGCTTTGGATTGGAGCTGTTCCTTAGCTGAGTTTGAAGATATGCACCCTGTAGCCACAGGTCATGAAGCAGTTTCCAGCTAAATACATGAAATTAAAATCTTTTTTTCTGAAGTTTGTTTTACATTAATTTCAAAAGGTGCATGTGCCAGGTACAGGTTCATAGAGGACACTTTCAGACAGTGGGTCCATTTATAACCTGGATCCATCCAGGCCATCATATATCACACTTCAGGGCACAGGTTTTTATCCGTCCAATCATTCTTGACTTTAACTTGTCTAAACCAATTAACATCCATTATAAATCAGGCAGCATTCATTCATTCTGCCAGCATTTATTCAGCGCATTGATGTTTCATCTCATCCAGTGAGGCAATCTATCACAACTAGATCCCCAGCTTCTATCCACATTAGCAAAGAGTTGTCTTCACTCTACTGTTCTTGTAAATGTGGTGAAGGCTTGGTTTATTGGACTGAGATCGCTTCAAGTTTAGATTGAGGTTAAAAAAGGACAGTAAAAGCTCAGTCTGTTCTGATGCCTATGAGATATCTGTCATACTTGGTCAGGCTGTTTCAGAAAATCCCCCATGTAGGGTGAGCACCAAATATAAAGTTGAATCTATCCTTTCCTAAGCAAAATGACAACCGGAGCTAAAGCATCCAGGTCTGATGTAATTTGTAATATCTTTGATTGTTGATGCAGTTACCCTACTGGGTTTTCTTATTTTGTTCCTGCTGATTCTTAAGCAATTTATAATCTTTTATTCAGTGTCTGTTAAGTATCAAATCAAATCAAATCAAATCAAACTTTATTTATATAGCACTTCTCATACAAATAATACAACACAAAGTGCTTAACAAAAAAACAAATACCGTAGATGACCATTTAGTAGCCCGGGCGTTTAATATGCTAAATCCACTTGGACCCCAGGCGTTTATAAGAACCAGGCGGGTATTTGCAACAGGCTACAATTTATTTTTGCAATGAGCAGCACCAGACCATTACTTACAAAGAACATATGAGATCACCATAGTACCACTGGAACTAAAATTGTACACACTGTACACAACACAACTGTGTTACCATACAAACTGTAACACAACTTAACTACCAGGTAAGCATGAGCAACTCCACCACCACCATCCAAACAACAAATTGTAAAATACAAGTACTGTAGGTCGAAAGTGCACCAGCAACAATTGAAATAAAACACAATACACTGATAATAAAAATAAATCAGGCACTCTACCTTTGAAATAAAACAAAGTTAATGTTTTTGGTAAATAAAACAGTGCAAATACAATTATGGTACCAGTAAAAAACGACCTCATCACCATCAAAACAGCACAGCAATAGGCCTAACTCCACTCATCATCATCCTCATCCTCCACCACCTCCTCTCCCCCCCCTTCCTCCTTCTGCTCCAACCCCTCCTCTTCATCCCCCTCATAATCATCGTCCTCAATCACAAGCTCATTGAGGAACTGCTGATCCTCATCGCTCTCCTCCTCTTCCTCAGCTGCCACAGCAGCCTGCTCTCTGGCCCTCACTAGTAGCTCTCTCCCTGGCTGGCATGGCTGTCCCTCCCTGAAGCAATGAATCGCATCATCTTCACTTCCATCAGCCGCCACCGTCAGCCCACACACCTGGGATACCAATAAACAGCAATCAGCACACAATCAACACACACGGACACACCGAGACACACACACACGCGCGCAATACCTTGAATGAGTTGATCAAAGTGTCCTTATCCAGAGCGTCCCAGGCTCTCAGGACCCAGTCGACCAGAAGGCGGCGAGAGGGGGCTCTGAGGTTCCCTGACTTGGTGTAAGTCTTGTCGCTATCACCTGCCATCCAGCTGTCATAGAAGTCGCGGAGGTGCGCTTTGAAGGGGGCGTTCCATACCACGTCAGGGGCCTGGATGTACTTAGTGCAACCTCCTGCACTACTACTGCCATGGTAAGATTGTACCCTCTCAGCGCTGTCTTCGTGGCCACGCTGATATGGCGGCGGTATGAATCCCATGCCAGCAGCCTTGGTCCGAAGCTGAATTTACCCACCACCTTCTGGAGCCATTCAGCTGTCAGGTCGTCATTGAACCACCCATTCTTGGAGGAAGTTATGACGGCTCCGGGGATATTTTGCATGGCCTTTACATCGCGGATGGCTCCTTTGAACACGATGAAAGGCTTAAGCTTTGTCCCATCTGCTTTGGCTGCCAGGGCCACCGTGACGCGCGTCTTTTCGTGTCCGGTGGTCTTCAGCGTGACAGTGCGAGCCCCTCTCTCATTTATTGTACTGCTGCCCACGATGTCAAACCACACAGCTGTCTCGTCCATGGCGATGATATTCTTAGTTTGTATCTTCTTGCTCTGTGTCTGGCGAGTGGTGAAAACAATAAAGTTGACCAGCTTTTGGACGGGAGCGTCCTTCTGAGCGACAGTTGTTCTCCTCTTGAGAGTAAAATTATTACGTTTGAGGAACCGACGAAGCCATCCGGTCGTTGCTTTGAACACATCCCCATCTCTCCTGTCAGTCGCGGACGCATACAACTCCTTGGCTTTGACACGGATCATCTTGCGGGAGACTTGCAGGTCTCGTCCACGAGTGTGGTGTATCCACCGACACAGGTTAGCCTCAAGTTCCTCACTAATTTTCTTCCTCCCTCCACCTGACAAGCGAGCCTGCTTGCCATCAACCACCGCTTGCGCAGCCAGCTCACTTTTTTTTTGTCTCCATTCACGGACACGTTTCGGATCCACATCAAATTTTCTGGCCGCCGCCTCTCCAGAATTCTGCTTTGCATATTTCACAACTGCTAACTTGAATTTCATGTCAAAGTGTCTCTTTTTCTTCTTTCTAACATTTCCCCCCCTCTCCTCTTGTCTCTCCTCTAACTCCTGCTCGTTTTGCTCCATGTTCTTGTGTTGATCTCTGGCTCGCGTGCACTTCCCTCCTTTTATGTTTTCCGCCGCCTCTCTCTTCTTCTTTGTACGTACCAGTACTTTATTCCCGCGTCTACTTCCCCACCACATCTTTATTATTATTTATACCGTATATACAAAGACAGTTTGTCTGTGTAACGGCGACACACGGAGCTGATCAGAGCAGTATGAACGATACTGTACACAATACAATGCAAATACAGTGTTATTACCAGGTTATTACCGGTAGTCGCCCGGGCGTTTAATTGAACAGGCGTTTATTATGCCAAATGGATTCGGACCCCGGCGGCTATTAGAGCACAGGCGCGTATTCGCGCGCGGGCGACTATTTGGTCATCTACGATAAACATAAAACGTATTAATGCCCTGACCCCCTCCCCCCTCCCCCCTCCCCGCACACACAAGCACACTACAATTCACCTAAGTTATACACACAGACACACACGCAGACACACGGTGCAGAAGTAGGTTTTGACAATACAACTAATGTCTTAGGTTTGGGAAAAAAAACTAAACAATTTGGTCAACCTGACTAAACCGTATTTAGTTCAAATCAATTCAGTTTTATTAATAGAACACCAAATCGACAACTGTCATCTCAAAGCACTTCAACAATACAGTTCAGCATACAGACTAATGGTGTGAACTGACTCGCACTGATGTTGCATACACCTTGAATATGCAGCAAAACAAGTCACCCAACAAGCCATAAGCCAGTTTATTTTACATTTGATCCAAAATGCAGTCTACTCGCAGAGATATTTAATGCAAAAATTGGTCTGCACATGGTATTGGTTATCATTTCCAATTTATTGCCATGAATATTGGGCAACAGCCATGTATATATCATCCAAGAAATGGACTCCATGGCTGACTAAATGCCTTAGTCTACGGTTTCTAGACAGAAAATCCCAATAATGACTCATAATCCCAGCAGGATTTGTACTTCACACCTATGTGCAAGGTGATACAGCCACCCCCTCGTTGGCTTCAAAGCCCAAAAACCAGCGTGTGTCCCTGCTGACACGCAGCAGCTCAGGCTGGCAGCAAATACTGCAGCACCCCTTTTATTAAAAGTTAGAAGCTTGTGTCTGGAAAGAGATAGTTTAGCATGGTTTTTAAAATTGTTCTATTTTCTATCCCACATATTCCACAGATCAGATTTTTTTCGTATTGCTACTAATATCATTGTGTTTCTGATATAGTGTGTTTAGTTACTGATAATATGATTTATTGTAGTGTGTGTCCCCCCACACCCCCTTCTGGAGCAGGTGAATGTGTTTTCTCACCATGGAAAACAGCCCACTAGCAGGTTTCCCGCATTTATGCTTCTATGTGTGAAACAATGGCAGTTAAATTTTGCTGGTGAAGAAAAATCATTCCAACAACCTTGAGTTTACTTTCTGTTGTTCTCTTTTTCTGTCATTCCCGACAAAGAGCAAAGTCTGTTAAATAGTTCTGTCATCCTTACAGTGAAGAATAGTGTTGGCATCATTATACTGTATTATGGAAGAGCGTGTACAAGGAAAATGGTCGGTAGTGAAGGAGGAATAAATGCTGTCACATATCATTATGCAAAATATGTAAAAACTAATATGTAAATTGTAAATCAGATTTTGCACATGTGGAATTAAAGTCACAACTGAACTATGTATAACACTTGTGAGACATGTACTTTGCCCATGTGATTTCCCCATGGGAAACTTGCAGGATCCCCTGTGAAGCTCATACAAATTCCCAAGTGAAATATGAGTATAAATATCGTATGTGAAGCACGTGCATCGACGTCAGTGTTCGGAGGAAGAGGACCCAAATGCAGGTGACTGGGAGCCAGGTGTAACAAACAACAACTTTTTCTGTTTTTAATTATATCCCAGAAACCCAAAAAGAAAATAGTATGAGAAGAAAGACCAGGAGCACAATAAGAACAATGAGCAACACAACAAACGAGAGGGCTCTTAGACCAGCAGAAAAGGAACAAAAGGCAGGAATATATGTGTGCGAAGACTGGGGCTGTTCACAATTTATATCTTGTCAACAAATGTTGCAAAATCATCAATTAAGGAAGGAGAGTTTAATCATTTTATTTGCCCATTCTAAATTCATTATCATTTGAGTTGTAAATCTAACCAGAAGATTTAGATGTTTGAAGTAAACTATATTATATGATGCAAGAGTCTACAAGTTGCACACTAATTACTTATGTAAATGAATGGCCATTGACACCATGAATTATTCAAGTGATTTAGCTGGCTTTTAATTACGTTATCCCCCAGCGCCAGTCAGACTACACCCACGTACCCCTCATCATGCACTTCTCATAAGACAAAAGATCATTGACTTCCCACAATTCAGAGTGGAACAGACTTGTTTGAATGAGAAGAAGATGTCTCACTCCTACTTAAAAGCAAGACAGTATTTGTCAATGAAATGCGACATATGGGATGATAATGTAACTTTTTTATTATATGCAACTTATTCCAGATTTTAAAAGACAGGCTGTTATCTGTCATCAGGGTGTAGATAAACAAAAATATTTTTGGTGTCCATATTTTCAGCAACACTATCAGAATTCTTGAGCAACCGATAACAATCATCTTCAGTTTATACACCTTTAATATTTGTGTTAACATTTGTTATTGCAGTCTTGCCAGGTTATCCCATTTGTTCACCTTGAGTCACCTCATCATCGATTCTTATCTAATCATATTTAATTCTATGATTTTGGTTTAAAAAACACACACACATAATTTTTTGCAAAGGAATATTTTCGAGAGTATTTTCTGAACACTTTCTGAACCTCTTTCAATACAGATCTCATCTTGGAGCCCAACAACCTTTGGCCCTTCTTTAGTGTGCTTAAAAGCATTCCTGAGCTGTTCAGATGATACGGTGCAAATTATTTCTGAAAAAAAGAGATGGAGTGTGTGTGGGTTGATAATAGTCCTCAATCTAGCCTCAGCTGAAGAGTTTTGCTGCCTTACCCCTCTTTTACAGGAGCCAAGTGATGTGTTTTTGTCACTTTCTGTGGGATTCAGTTTAAAGCTGAAATTGTAGACCTGAATGCACAAAAAAACAGTTTATTACATTTACATTACATTCTAAACTTGCATGAATCAATGGGTATAGATCCATCAGCAAGGCAAGTTTATTTGTATAGCACGATTCAAAAAGGTGATTCAAAATGCTTTACAGATACATTAAAAAAATCATCACATAGCAGAAAATAAAAATCATGATTTGAAATTTAAGGAAAAAGAAGGAAAAGGAACTAGGATAAAAACAGTAGTTAAAATATGATCAGGTTTTGAAACTAAGCTTAAAAGTTACAGTGCAGATTTGGAACTTTATTCAAACCCAACTGAGAGCAGGTTTGTTTTAAACCTAAACTGAGTGTTTCAGCTGATCTGAGGCTTCATGGGAGTTTGTCCCAGACACGTGGAGCATAGAAGCTAAATGCAGTTTCTCAACACTAAAAACGACCTGACTTTATCATACTTTTTTCCTTCTGCATCCTCCTGCTCTGCAAAGTTATGTCCTCCTGCAAAGGTGTTGATTGTACATTATAGTTGGCAGCTTGACATCCAAATTGCAGCGTGAGGCAAAGTGAGGAAACAGCACGGAGCCCTTCATCTGCCGTCTTCATCCGCCTTTTCTTACATCTGTTTGGTGGAAAAGAGCTTTTAGATTCAATTTGGTCGGAGAGGATAGTGACAAAAACAAGATCAGAGACTGAAAATTGAAGATTCGTCTCTGAACTTTAATGGAGTTTTTAATATGTGTACGCGTGTGTGTTCTTCAGAGTGTGTGGCGTCTGTACCTGACGAGGTATGTGTATGAGGACCATCTCATGCTTTGACAGCAGACAGATGGGAGAGTTCCTGCTGATAATTGGCCAGCTCTGTGTACCATCACATTGCTTGATTGTGTATAAGTGCGTGTCTTTACTTTTTCTTTTTGTCCTCCCCTTTTTTTTATATCAAACAATAAAGGCCACTTACTGAGACACAGTATGACTCAAAACACACACACACACACTCACATGCAACTGCACACAGACATTCAGAACAGGCATCACAGATAAAATAAGCATGAATGTTCTCTACACACACAGCATTTTACAAGATACTGTCCTCAGTGAGTCTGCAGTCTTTCTTTCTTTCTTTCTTTCTTTCTTTCTTTCTTTCTTTCTTTCTTTCTTTCTTTCTTTCTTTCTTTCTTTCTTTCTTTCTTTCTTATAGTGATGGTTTATTTTATTTCATTTTTCAAGTGGCATGGATTTGATGAAGTTCAGCAATTCTAGAATTCCTAATGTTCATGATGGGCCATGTTTTCACAGGGATCTCCTCATTCCATTGATGATTGTTAGGAATATTAATAAACATGATGCAAAAATGAATTAATGTATTTTTTCAGTATGATCATAAATTTAACATTTTGTCTTTAAATACAACTCAAATTGATCTCCTGAATTACAAATACACTAAAATGTAACAGCTAAAAATGGTTGAGGTTATTCTGTGCCAAAAAGGGAAAATAATAGAAGAGGCACGAGGAGTAAATATAAAGATTTATCGTTATTTCTGTTTGACTGAATGTAGTTTTAAAATGTTGTTTTAAAAAGTTTTATATGGAACTCATACTTTAGAGGAAAAAAATGAGGCAATTTATCAAGCCAACAATCTCTGAATGGTTTAGCTCTGTTATTAGTTTTTTAAATAAAATCTGGGAGAAGAAATGAGATTTGTTCAGTTTATGCTCTGAATTTCAGATGATTTAATTATTCTGCTGTTGTCATCATAATAAAACTGCATTTAAAATATTTTCTAATTTTAGTTTGAAAATTGATCACACTGTGTGGCATTATTTTAAGAGGAAGATTCTTTTACCACCCACTGTTAACCATCAGTCTAAACTATCTTTGTTTTGACTTGAATAAGAAGATGACTGATTAAGTTCACTCCATAAGTTAAATAAAGAATGACTAATGATTTTTTTCAATATAAAAGAAAATGAGCTGGGATAGGCTCCAGAACACCCCCCTGACCCTGTATGGGATTAAATATAGAAACATGAATGAATGCATGAATGAATGCATGAATGCATGAATGAACGAACCAAAAATTAAAAAACAGTTTTATTGTGTCTGCTTGCTTGCTTATAACTACAGTAAAAGGTTGGGGTAAAATACTAAAGTGAATTGCTGCTAGTGCCTTCGTTAAAACTGAACAAATGTCTGCACACGGTGACGCTGCTGTGTTGGGTTTAAGTGGAGGGCAGAGCACGGCCTAATTTGAGCTTGGCATGACAGAAAGGAACTTTACGGTGCACCTAAAAGCCCCTTGTTAAAACTGAGTAAATTCCCTGGTCTATGTAAGACTCTTTAAAGTCCAGCCGCCTCCATTCAAACTGCCTTACTGAGCCCCATTGGTGGTGCGCATGAACAGCAGGGGAGCAGAGGAAATGGCATTAATATGCAGTATCCATCTCCTGAGGGAACGCTAACGTCACAACATTGTCAATAAGCCACAGACAATTCTATTTGCTTTTTTTCTGTGACCACTTCTATCAATTGTCTTTATGATGCCAAGAGTTTGCCAGTATCTAACTTAATTTTTTTCTTCCCACATAATAAAGAAGGCAGATATTATTTTTGCAGCACTGGGAGATTTCATAAGCACAGTGGACTCCATAAAGCTCAAATGAAAGGAGATTAAAACCACCCACACCTGGGGCTGCCCTGCTGAAGTGAAGTACTGGAGATTTGATTGTTATGATTATTATCTTGGACAGAAAAAGAAAAAAGAAAGTGGTCACATAATGGACAGAAAATCAACCGTTCCTTCCTTCACCAATTGTGTCTTTATTGTAGGCTGGCCAGACAAAAACGATTCCTCACAGAATGACAGCCCACGTGACAGCTTTCCAAAAGCCACCAGGATGCCTGTCAGAAATGCTAAAATGCCATGAAAAGAAAAAAATAACGATTGAATTGTTTGGCAGCAATTCCCAACGACATCTGTCCGTGCCAAAAAACTCTCCGTTTACCGTTCCTGGGCTGAGAAGTTCAGTCATCCCAGAGACTCTAGAGGACTAGAGCTGATGCTCCTCCACAATGACGGGAGCTAATTGAGTTGGTACTGCATCTGGTGAAGATGCCTCCTGGATGTGTTTCAAGCATGACCAACTGGGAGTAGACCCAGGGCAGCCTCCAGTATCTACCATAATGCAGAACAATGACCAAGTTTCTGTGGGCAGCAGTTTTCTTAAGGGCCGAGGCACACCAACCCGACGGCCGACTGTCGGCAGAAAAGCATTCGGACTGAAAGTCTGCTGCCAAGTGCCCGAATCGGTCAAAAAAATAACCCTGAACACACCAACCCGATGCCAACTGGAGCGTAATACATACTCATAACTGCAGGCGGCGCTAATCTATGATGTCGCCCAGAAAGAAAAAAGAAAAGATGAACAACCGGAAATAACAGATCGCTCTAGTCTATAGTCCTGAACAGAGCCCACTGTCATCGGTCAGTGTTTTCACTTCTGATAGAGTCCAGAAGGATCGAAATTACGATGGTTAATAATGAATATATAATACAATGAAGCACAATTCAAATCCAAACAGATGCCATGATAGAGTGTATTGTAGCGCCTGTGGCATCGCTGTTTATCTAGTAAGTTTACCATCGTCATTTCACTCCTATTCGCTAGTCGAGGGCGGGCACTCCACCAATCAGATTGGTCATAGAAACCGACGGCTAGTGGCCGATTCTACATGTCGAATCGACCAAAATAAACGCAGATGCCGTCGGACAACTGCACTGGATACATCAACCCGACTCAAGTCACCGACCTTGCCCGACTGAGTCCGGCGGCCGATTATCGGGTTGGTATTACATCATAAAAACAAAATAGGAGAATAGAGCACAAAAACCATCATGGATCCTAATCAATCAAGTAAAGCAATGCTGTGTGTTTTTGCCTCAAGATTTTTACTTTTAAATATAAACTCATTCATGATGGACTATTGCAGATGTTTTCAACAACTGCTGGGAGCTGCAGGCGGAACAAGCAAAATGCCCGATAGATTTAATAATCGCTAAAACGTTTTTTCTCATTTCAAGTCTTTCATCACAATGGTATGAGCCATTAGCAATATTAAGCCTTTGCAGGTGTGATTGCAGGTAAAGAAATGATTACTGGCCGTGTTCCCATGAAGTCGGCATCACTTAATGACCCATACTATTGTGAAGATTATAGTTCTGCGGTTTTGTACTTTTACACAACAAAGGAGTGTCTGCCATGTTCTCTGCACAACAGTGTCAATACACACACACACAGACGTGCACACACACACAAAAAAACGTAACTATCAGGTCTCAGGTCTCTGAAGTGGCCTCATAAGGTTTCATTACTTTTATAAACTTTAATGTACCTCAATCTGTCTTTCATGTTTAATGGCATACACAGACATCCTGAAGTAAATATAGAAATGGCTGTCATCTCCACAGTCATTAAAGTGTAAATGACAGTTGAATGTGCATTTGTCCCTTCAGCGTTTCAAAGTTACATCCAAAATACCTGCAGCTGTCATTTTAACATGAGAACTGGAAGACTGAACGGCTGTTGGAAGACCCAATTAAAAGAGATTATTTGAGAACAGATCCTCTCTGTGCTGTTTAACACACACACACACACACACACACACACACACACACACACACACACACACACACACACCATCACTGTACTATCAGTCATGACAAGGCCACCAACTCCCAGGAAATGCAGTAAATGACAAGTCAATTATAAAAACCTAATGGATATTGTGCTACTGCTAACCAAATAGTATTCTGAAAGATTATTTCTTTTTAAAATATTTTTTTATTTCATCATATGACTTCACTGTATAAGTCCTTTGTTATAATATTGGCCCATTTTTAATCCTCATTGTGTGGCTCATCAGCTTCATATCTCTTCAGCTCTTGACAGGGAAGTGAAGAGTGTGGACACATTTTTAAGAAAAGAACTCAAGAAAAAACATTTGTATTCATAGTTTTAAAAAGCTTTATCTTTTTTATGATTTAACCACCAGGGTACTGGAGAGGAGATTACGAGGAGATTACGGCCGATAGTTGAACCTCGGATTCAGGAGGAATAATGCGGTTTTCGTCCCGGTCGCGGAACACTGGACCAGCTCTACACCCTCCGCAGGGTGCTCGAGGGTTCATGGGAATTTGCCCAACCAGTCTACATGTGTTTTGTGGATCTGGAGAAGGCATTTGACCGTGTCCCTCATGCCATTCTGTGGGGGGTGCTGAGTGAGTATGGAGTCCGGGGTCCTCTACTAAGGGCTGTCCGGTCTCTGTATGATCGAAGCAGGAGTCTGGTTCGCATTGCCGGCAGTAAGTCAGACTTGTTCCCGGTGCATGTTGGACTCCGGCAGGGCTGCCCTTTGTCACCGGTCCTGTTCATAATTTTTATGGACAGGATTTCTAGGCGCAGCCAGGGGCCGGAGGGGTTCCGATTTGGGAACCTCAGGATTTCATCTCTGCTTTTTGCAGATGATGTTGTCCTGTTGGCTTCATCGGACCGGGACCTTCAGCATGCGCTGGGGCGGTTTGCGGCCGAGTGCGACGCGGCAGGGATGAGAATCAGCACCTCGAAGACCGAGGCCATGGTTCTCCACCGGGAAAGGGTGGCGTGCCTTCTCCGGGTGGGTGGGGAAGTCCTGCCCCAGGTGGAGGAGTTCACGTATCTCGGGATCTTGTTCACGAGTGAGGGAACGATGGAGCGTGAGATTGACAGGCGGATCGGTGCAGCGTCCGCAGTTATGCGGTCGATGTACCGGACCGTCGTGGTGAAGAGGGAGCTGAGTCGAAAGGCGAAGCTCTCGATTTACCGGTCGATCTACGCACCTACCCTCACCTATGGTCATGAACTTTGGGTAGTGACCGAAAGGACAAGATCGCGGATACAAGCGGCCGAGATGAGTTTCCTCTGCAGGGTGGCTGGACGCTCCCTTAGAGATAGGGTGAGGAGTTCGGTCACCCGGGAGGAGCTCAGAGTCGAGCCGCTGCTCCTTCACATTGAGAGGAGTCAGCTGAGGTGGCTTGGGCATCTGTACCGGATCCTCCTGGATCCTCCCTAGGGAGGTGTTCCAGGCATGTCCCACCGGGAGGAGACCCCGGGGAAGACCCAGGACACGCTGGAGAGACTATGTCTCTCGGCTGGCCTGGGAACGCCTCGGACTCCCCCCGGAGGAGTTGGAGGAAGTGTCTGGGGTGAAGGAAGTCTGGGCATCTCTGCTGAGACTGCTGCCCCCGCGACCCGGGAACGGATAAGCGGTGGACGATGGATGGATGGATGGGTGGATGGATGGATGGATGGATGGATGGATGGATGGATGGATGGATGGATGATTTAACCAACAGTCAGAGTTGGAGTTTTGATTTCATCAGTTCTCTTTTATTACTTATTTTGAAGTCTGATTCATGTATTTATTTGCTTATTTTTGTTTACTCATTGATTAATACTATTTACATTAGTATACATTTAACACATACTGAACCTGTTAAGTGATGTAATTGAATTTTCTCTCTCATATTTTTTTCATTGGTTCTTCATTATTGCCCACACATGTGCGTCATTTGTAAGCACATTTCCATGTCTATTCCCAGACCTACTGCACATCCTTCCCATCTCAATCTACTGTATCTGTGTCACCAGTCTGGACTAATCCTTCTCTTCTTGCTTGGTGTTCAGCTTGTCTTACAACTCATCTTAGGCCTCCCATCCAGCCTTTGCCAAATCAGTTTCCCTTGCTTTGTCTCCCTTGCTCTTTTGCTTCTTCTTTTCTAACCTTGTCTTACTTATAGTCTCTTGAATCTCCTCATTGCATCACGAAGTCTCCTTATCTTCTTTCCTCTGTCCAGGGGACACATCAATCACCTTCCTACTTGTCTCCTTTATAACATTTCCGGTAGTTGGCTTCATGCCATTTCTTCTCCACCACCTTGAGCCTGTCTCGACATGTCTCTAAAGTTCACAGAGCAGTGAGCAGCGCTCCACCACATGATCATCTGCTCTCCCTTTTGTCCTTTTCCTCTTTTGTAACACCAGAGTCATCGAACCTACCATCATCCCATGCTGTCAGACTTTGTTCTCCTTGTCAGCACCTAGTAGTTTCAAGTTTCTTTCCGGTTGCATATTCTGCAATGACTATAATGCACCTGTTTCCTCCTACCACTCATGTCACCTCGAGTTATTCATCATTTTTTAAATTTGTATTCACCACAGCCAGAGTCCCTCACCATTTGTCCTCCCACATTCTTGTCCTTAACACCATAGTTGCCAATCACCGCCTCCTCTCCTCTGTTCCCATTACCGAAATGACCATTAAAGTCTCCTCCAACTATTACTCTCTCACACCTGTGAATTTATCTCCATCACTTCATCTATCTCACTCCCAGAAACTCTCTTCAGTTTCTGTCTTGGTGCTCATCACTCTGACACTCTTCGCTCAAGAACTCTTTACATACTTGTCCTTCAGAACAACCATTTACACCAGTATACCATTAACACCATTTGCACCCTCTGTTCATTGAGCTTCACTGGCTACCTGTGGCTGCTCGAAAAAGGGATCTCAGGGTCCAAACCTGCCTTAATGAACTCATTTGTCACTTTTACACCCCCTCACGAGTGCTGAGCCTTCACAACAACACAAATTGGGCCTTGCCCTCTCCTCTGGGCTGTCTCAGTCGCGACTGTTCTCCCACATGGTTCCTCAATGTTGGAGCAACTAACCCGTGGCAACACGAGCAGAGTCGTCCCTCACTACGTTCAAGAAGGTGTTGAAAACTGCCCTCTTCCAAGAGCACCTTTGTTGTGAACTGTGCTCCCCCTTTAACTTCCAGAGCACTTGAATGTCATCTCACTGACAGGTGGCCGCAGTTATCAGACACTGTGTTATCTATGGCTACTTTGTGATCTATTACGTTACTGTAGCTTGATTGTATTTCTCTGTTGAAAGTCACTTTGGATAAAAGGATCTGCTAAATGTAATAATGTAAATCATTTGTACTATCCTGCAGTGGTTATTGCCTTGCTGCCTTACCATCCGTTTCCTGGACACACAGTTGCTTCTCTGTATCAGATGGGCTTGCTCCATGCCTTTTCCTGTGATTAATCAATATTTAACTTTCTAAATCTCACCCTAAGCATTAAATACATATCCTTCTGAAACATAAAGTAAGCAAAAACATAAGTTGCGAGGCTACAAATAATATCTTAGCAATTATCCCCCAGTTTCTTGTGCAAAATATCTAATAAAGAGGAATAGTGTGAGGAGATGGAAAACTATGTTTACTCACTTTTATTTAATGAGCTAAGGGAGCGTGGGTTCCCCTACTGGAACCTTAAGGTAATAACATCAGTAAGTTCACTCTTGATCAAAATACATTCAGACCCATTAAAAATGACCATTTGTCATTTGGCACACATAAGATAAACTGCTCAGCAAACAAGTTACAGATATGATAATATGAAACGTACATGATAGTTAACTTAAGACAGTAAGTAATAGCACTTAAAAACATAGGTATTATGTAATAGGTACAAATTAGGATGTTATTAATACAAAAAGCCATCTATATACACCATGTTATCAAAGGTCGTTATAAAAATGAGAGCAATCACCAGCAGTGTTATCTGTTTTGAAAGCCTAAATGGAAAATATTTCAATAAAGGAAGCAATAAAAGATAAATAACTGATCAGACAAACTGTAATCGTCTATTTATCAACAACATATAAATCAAAAACCTCAATATGCAAATATATTTAGCCATCACATTTAGAAAGTGAAATTTCACAGCATCAATATATGTATAATCACCTAGAAGCCTAGAAGACACTATTACACAGAGGCACTAAGCCAATCATCAACACTTTAATGCTTTAGGACCCACCCATGGGAGGCTACACACACACACACACACACACACACACACACACACACACACACACACACACACACACACACACACACACACACACACACACACACGCACACACACACACACACACACGCACACACACATGCAGTGATGAGCCTTTATTTGACCTTGGCTAAAGCCCTGCTGCTGACAGCATAAATATGTTGGTTCCCTGATGGAACGCACTTGAGAGGAAACAAGCACAGAGCCAGTTTCAACCAGTTCCTGAACCAGTGTATCACAACACTACTTGTGTTGTTTTTTAAGTCCATAATCTTTAAAATCATAGTTACCCCTTTTGTTATCTCTTTTGTACAAACAACCAAATACTTACCCCATTTCTTGTTTTTTATTAAATAAATAATATATATGAACTAGAGGCAGTATCCAATGTTTTTGTTTAGTAGTACACAAGGAAAAATGTTGAAGAATTTTGACCATTTATTCAAATGCAGCTGCAAAAACCACCAAATGTGATAATTAAAGGGATTCTCATGAGGATCATCCTTGTAAAGGGAGATCTTGAGTTCCCTCTGTTGAAGAAAAGACATTTATTAGTGTTAATGGGACTTCATATTAGAACTCTGATCAATGCTCTCAAGAGAATAATTGATCCAAAGAAAGCACTACTGAGGAAGACCCAGGAATGGAAAACAGTTCACTGGTAATCTTGATTTGTAATAAATTCAAAACTTGAAAGTCTTCGATTCAGCTGCTGTGTCTTTGAAGGACAGAGAAGAGATAAATGCATAGTGTCTGTGGAGAAATACTGGCGGGATGGTTTGGTGGGTTAACCATCCCATTTGGATCAGCTCACTGAGGCTGAAGCCTAAACAGATTTTGACTATGAAAATGACACTTTCGAGGCTGTAAGAGCTTGTTGATCAAGAATGAGACTGGAAGGTGCATCGGGGGACCTAACCTCTACGCCCATATAAACTACATTCAAAAGCAGCAGTATCTTCTGTCTTTTATTAATCTTGCTCATCTCTTCCTTTATCCCACCTGATACCAGGCTGCAAATTAACACAAACATTGAGGCATGAGGGGACTGTCTGTTCTTGTGTTTTTACTTCTTTGTGCCCGAGGGCCCCTTGGAGCACGGTCATTTTAGCTCATTTACTACAAGTTGGTTATTTTAGCTTGGTTTAACTCATGCTAAACTCTGATGTTAACTAGCATTAACTAACATTCATACTGGTCAAATCTGTCTATCCATCCTTTTTTTTTGTTGTCAGTACTGAAATAAAATTTGAAACAAGGACTGGCGGCACTCAAATCGAGCACCATCAAGAACAAGAAGAACAGTTGGCTTACTGTTGTGGCCTGTAAAACCACAGTCTTGCTGAGCTATGTTGTACTAGTGTTACCACACAATAATTCTGGTCAAAACTTTCCATTAATCTTCATTGCTGATGTTATTATGACACTTTTGAAGTGAGTAGAGCTGAAATCAGGACTGGCAGAGCTTTGACCACAGGCAGGCTTTCAACAAGCTGAAGGCCAGCTTTAGGACCACAGCCTTTATGTTCCTGTTTCTTTGTACTGGGTTTGAGCAGAGGTCCAGGCAGAATCGATCTGAAAGAGGCCCCTTAAACAGTGCAAGCTTAACTTAAAGGCAGTGGTAGTGCTCTATTAACGCAGTAAAAAATATAACAAACCATACTACCTTTAAAATAAAAATGACTACACTATTATTCACAGTCTAATGTCTACTAGCACTAATGTCAATACATAATAGCTAAAGTGATGACAGCTAGTCTTTAACCATAGCCAGCCATTATTCAAAAGACGACTCCCCCCAATATGAATAAATATATGGGTATATAATTTACCTGATGAGGTATACAAAGATTTACTGTTGTCATGGATGTGAAATCTAGTTATGGAGGCCAAAATAGTTTATTTTGAACAAGGCTTTAAATATGTTAATGTGTACTGACAATGTGGATGATTTAATATCTTTGTTAAAGGAGCTTGAAGCAGGATTTATGAAAAAAATGTGTATACGTTTTAAGTTTTCTAGTAATAATGTCAGATGAAGCGTTCCAAACCAAAAAGAATGAGCCCTCTAGCGCAGGGGTTCTTCACCTTTCTAACCTTGGGGCCCAATTTTTTCAGTACAGAGTGGCCCGGGGCCCATTAAATATAAACACTGTATAGCAGGGGTATTCAACTAAAACTTTAAGAGGTTCATTTAGAGAAAATTTACTCAAGCGAAGGTCCAGAACATCATAATATATATATACATATATATATATATATATATGTGTGTGTGTGTGTGTGTGTGTGTGTGTGTGTGTGTGTGTGTGTGTGTGTGTGTGTGTGTGTGTGTGTGTGTGTGTGTGTGTGTGTGTGTGTATTCAAGTAGCCTCATAGTTGTATCAACATCTGCATCTGACTGTTAGATTAAAAAAAGTACATATTTGCCAATTAACATGTTTAACTTGAATTAAACATATTTTTTTCTCTTAAAAATAAAGTAGATTTTATTTTATTTTTCAAATGCTATCTTATTTTATTTCTCTACCAGCAGTTTGAATTTCCCCTTTTCTTTGTTAATTGTCTCAACACATTTTTATACTAAATGAATATAAACACATCTTAACAATTTAACAGTTTTGCAGTTTTTCTTTCTTCCCCTCTTATAATCTTATGCCCCCACTTTCTGTTGTTCAGTGAGAGAACTGAGCTCTAACTTCTCCTGTCAGGACTTTAAATCTGGGCTGGATGGTGTCAGGTTCTCATATGCATGTGGAGGTGCTCATTGATGAGCCTGAAACGATATTTAGTTTTAATTATGTTAATTGTGGAGAAAGCTGCTTCACAGCTGTATCTGGACCCAGACATGGGCAGGATGTTTTAAGATGGTCAGCTTATTTTTCTGTGACTTCAGTTCAGACTTGAGTGGATATGTTTGATGAAAAACTTTGTGTTTTGTTTCAGTGGCGTTTCACTTTCGCACTTTGAACCTCACGGTCTCTGAACGTATGAAACACTGGTTTTGTCCCAGTGGGAAGACTGAACAGGATGAATTTGTCCATTCCGGGTTGCATATTTAAAAATACAGCGAGGACAAAACTTAGTTTGATTTTACTTTAAGTTATTTACATTAATAAGTTGTCAGGACTCAGTGTGTCGGGTTCATCCGAGCCTGATCAGCTGCGACGGGCACAGCCCGCAACGCAGCTCTCTGGTCGCGCTGCAGCAGTTACTTTCCGATGCTTTTTCGAAAGCCCGAACAGTCCAGTCCAGCAGACACAACAGCCCACGCATCTACATCTACCATCCTTCAGCAGTAACGACGGAGCCCACCGCCCGAGCGGCAGCCTCAGCCGACCTCCCCGGCCGCGGGGACGCGCCGGGATAAATGATCACGCTGCGCTCGCTCGCTCTGGGCGCAGACCCAATTAATCGATCCTAATCCTGGCGGATCTAAACCTACTCTGTGCAAAATGAAGGATTTTCTCTGTAAAGACACACCATTTCTCTTACTATTACACGTACAGCTAGCTGAGTGTCTTCTTCTCCTCATTTGGTTGGGAGTTGCTATGCAGTCCTGCGGCCCTCGCGGCCCACACGTACAAAACTGAATTTTTTTGGCGGCCCACTAGATGGCGCTCGCGGCCCATGTGTGGGCCGCGGCCCTATGGTTAAGAATCACTGCTCTAGCGTATCTCTCCGTTGTCTTGAACAGGCTGTGTGCTGCAAAATGCGCTGCAATGTTGGGGCCGAATTTCCCGCGCTGGGCTGCGGATGTGACGTCACATGACGCTGCATGCGCGTTCTCCCCGTTCTCCCGTGCCGACTTCACTGTTGGCTACAGTAATCCCGACGGCCGTCGTGGTGAAGGGTGCCGCTAGAGAGTCTCATTTCTTAAAAGAAGCCTCATGCTCCTTTAAAGGAGCATGAGGCAGGATTTATGAAAAAAATTCGGACCCTGCCCCTACTGGTCAGGAACTGCATTTGTTTGGGATGTGGCCCCTTGCTATCACCAACCTCATTTGAATTATTTCTTTTTGGTCAAATGAGCTACAGCCCTATGTTTTTGCAGGTGCATGTGAGCGTATGCACAGTGAACTCTTTCTTGTTCCAACAACACTGTTATATTTCCATCTCAGCCCAGTATCTGTATTTTATGATCTGGACAGGAGGTCAGCAACATCAACGCCTGCAGTGTGTATGGCCTCAGTTTAACACACAGCTTCTTGTTGTAATTTATTTATATAAATGGAATTATTCCTCTTAATCTTTCACATACACTTGCTCAATCTCAGAACAGATTGTTCTTCTTAAGAGCTTTATTGGTTGTGAACACACAATCCCCGGCTATGGATGACGATCCCATTTCTAACAGTTGTTTTTAATGCTCAAGATTAACACTGAGGGTCACAGAGCTTTGTCTATGTGTGAGGTTGGTGCAAAATGTAAACATCTAAATATGTGTGGAAAAAGACAATATTTATGCACTTGTGTTACTTTTGTGGGAGACAGCATACTAAAGAAAAACCCTTTGATAATGGAATTCGTTTAGTTTTCATTCAAGGGTTATGATGGGTTAAGGTTATGGACGATTTGAACAAAACTCAAGAACATGAAAAGGGGAAAAGCACTAAATGCTTTAATGAATAAATTCAACAGCAGTCTGAGAAAGCGAGTGTCAGGGCTTGAAGAGGAAGGAAAGAGTCACCAGTTGATCGGCCAACGCACACCTTCAGAGAACACATGTCCATCAAACTCAGTGAAACCTGGTAGCTACTCATCCTGTTAAAGTCTGGAAACGGACAGGGAGAGACCAACAGATGCTGGCACGGGTTACACATGGTGAACAATTATGGATGTGATGACAGAAATGGAAAAGTAGAAGAGATTGCTGGAGGAGACAGCAAGATGTGAAAGATGACCAGAGAAAAGTTGAAGAAAAGAACCGAAACTTCTAACAAGAGAAGGAACAACTCGCAAATGAGATAAATAATATAGTGAAAGGTCAAAAAGGGGGACTGAAGAAATCAAATGAAAACAATGAGGATTGATTGATTTGGTAAAGAAGAAGGAAAAGCTGTGAAGAGAGAAAAATGAAATGGTGGAGAGAAAGAGTACATCGGAAGCACCACCCTGGTGGCGATTGACTGTCGCAGTGCTGCTGTTCCGCTCATGTTCCGCCTCCTGTGACTCAAACGTTAGAGCAGTGATTCTTAACCATAGGGCCGCGGCCCACACTTGGGCCGCGAGCGCCATCTAGTGGGCCGCCAAAAAAAATCAGTTTTGTACGTGTGGGCCGCGAGGGCCGCGGGACTGCATAGCAACTCCCAACCAAATGAGGAGAAGAAGACACTCAGCTAGCTGTACGTGTAATAGTAAGAGAAATGGTGTGTCTTTACAGAGAGAATCCTTCATTTTGCACAGAGTAGGTTTAGATCCGCCAGGATTAGGGATCGATTAATTGGGTCTGCGCCCAGAGCGAGCGAGCACGGCGTGATCATTTATCCCGACGCGTCCCCGCGGCCGGGGAGGTCGGCTGAGGCTGCCGCTCGGGCGGCGGGCTCCGTCGTTACTGCTGAAGGATGGTAGATGTAGATGCGTGGGCTGTCGTGTCTGCTGGACTGGACTGTTCGGGCTTTCGAAAAAGCATCGGAAAGTAACTGCTGCAGCGCGACCAGAGAGCTGCGGTGCGGGCTGTGCCCGTCGCAGCTGATCAGGCTCGGATGAACCCGACACACTGAGTCCTGACAACTTATTAATGTAAATAACTTAAAGTAAAATCAAACTAAGTTTTGTCCTCGCTGTATTTTTAAATATGCAACCCGGAATGGACAGATTCATCCTTGTTCAGTCTTCCCACTGGGACAAAACCAGTGTCTCATACGTTCAGAGACCGTGGCGTTCAAAGTGCGAAAGTGAAACGCCACTGAAACAAAACACAAAGTTTTTCATCAAACATATCCACTCAAGTCTGAACTGAAGTCACAGAAAAATAAACTGACCATCTTAAAACATCCTGCCCATGTTTGGGTCCAGATACAGCTGTGAAGCAGCTTTCTCCACAGTGAACATAATTAAAACTAAATATCGTTTCAGGCTCATCAATGAGCACCTCCACATGTGTATGAGAACCTGACACCACCCAGCCCAGATTTAAAGTCCTGACAGGAGAAATTAGAGCTCAGTTCTCTCACTGAACGACAGAAAGTGGGGGCATAAGATTAAAAGAGGGGAAGAAAGAAAAACTGCAAAACTGTTCAATTGTTAAGATGTGTTTATATTAATTTAGTATAAAAATGTGTTGAGACAATTAACAAAGAAAAGGGGAAATTCAAACTGCTGGTAGAGAAATAAAATAAGATAGCATTTGAAAAATAAAATAAAATCTACTTTATTTTTAAGAGAAAAAAATATGTTTAATTCAAGTTAAACATGTTAATTGGCAAATATGTACTTTTTTTAATATAACAGTCAGATGCAGATCTTGATACAACTATGAGGCTACTTGAATATATACACACACACACACACACACACACATATATATATATATATATATATATATATATATATATATATATATATATATATATATATATATATATATATATATATATATATATATATATATATTATGATGTTCTGGACCGTCGCTTGAGTACATTTTCTCTAAATGGACCTCTTAAAGTTTTAGTTGAATACCCCTGCTATACAGTGTTTATATTTAATGGGCCCCGGGCCAGTCTGTACTGAAAAAATTGGGCCCCAAGGTCAGAAAGGTTAAGAACCCCTGCGTTAGAGGACAGGTAACAGCTAGAAGAAGAAAGGGAAGTCTTGAAAATTGAGAAAGCTGTAACAGGACAATTTAAAGCAAAAATAATGGAAAACAAGTAAAAGAAAATTCCCAAAACTTGAGAACAATCAACAGTTAAGGGTTAACAAATCTAAAGGAGCAAAAGATGCAAATTGAATATTTTAAGATGCAAATTGAGCAAAATGTTTTGCAACTTCAGCAGACGAACTACGGGGGAGAAAAGAATCAAAGACAACCAAAATTCTGCAGGACAACATAGGCCACATTGCTTTTCAAACTCTGATTTTCATCTTCCAAAACCTTTCGTTTCCTTGTGATTAACACTGCAGTCTTACAGAAACACTGCCTTTGAATCCGACTGTTTCTGTGGAGGTATGTGTTCTCCCCATGTGTGCGTGGGTTTTCCTCAGGATTCTCCAGTTTCCTCCCACAACCCAAAAACACAAACTATTTAGGTCAAATGGAAGATCTAAAATCGCCTAACTAGTAATATTAAATTGCAAGCAATTGTTGAAGAAAAAAAAAGAAAATTCTACATCAACCAAAAGAAAAAAAAAGAAAAATGATCCATCATATTCCTCTTTCTACCCTTTGTCTAGCTCTCTTTAATCTCTATCTTCCATCCCTACATCCCCACTCCTTATTTCCCCACTCTCCTGCCTTCCTTTCAGGGCATCATGCTGGTTTCAGTGATTATCACTGCAGCCTCACAGAAACATCCACCTCGGACAGTTTCCGTACAAAGTTCGCCGTTCTCTCCATGTTTGAGTGGATTTACCCCGGGACATTCAAGTTTATTGGTTAATTGGAAAAATTAAATCTCTCTTAAGTGGTTATAAATAGCAGCCAGCTGCAAAACATTTAAGAAAGAGTTACTCTTAATGAATAAAACTCATTCTCCATTATATAAATTTGTGTGTGCAGTTCTATCATATCATAAGGCCACATCATAGTGGTTGCTGCTGCACAAACACTGCTGCTTTAATTCAAAATGAATAAACAAAAACAAAAGTACGTTCTGAGGCTTATGAATGTAAAGGCATCCAGTTTTGGTGATTAAGACACAATTGCATTTGATGTTAAAGGTAATGTATCAGCTTTTTTTTTACTTTGACCCTTTTTTATAAAATGAATAGCAGAAAACTGGACAGAGAGAAAAGAGTCACAGGGTTGACCAGCTCAGAAAAAGAAAGTCTTATACTATTTTCTTCTCCTCTGGTGATAATAGTGATTTGATTAATCAGGTGAAGAGATTCCCTGCCTTTGTGCAGTGAACTCCATAAGCGTGTGATGATCTTCCTTTGAAATGTACTCACATTAGCATGAGTGTAACATGCATCTGAAAGCACATTATGAAGAGTGACACATGTGGGATAGGGGATAGGAAAACGCTGACAGGACACGTCCAAACAAACGCACGCACACTTTGACAATAGACATGTCAGAAGCAGGAGGAGGACCAGAGAAAGCACACAACATACACATAAGACAGCAGATTTCTAAGATAACACAGGCCCCTACAAACGGAGATGCAGTCATTTGTTATTACTTCTTTTTCTTATCTCTCATATTTTCCTTGACAACACCATCTGAACCCTCATACTTGCAGGTTACTCACACGGAGCAATGGCAAAAACTACATCACTGGGCTTTTTGTAACGCCAGATCTTGGAAATGTCCTTCCTCTAGGGCAAAATAGAAGCACATCTACATGTATAGGAGAAACTGATGCTTGCAAGTATACAACAGATAAACCAGACTTTGTCACAAACTATACAAAAGCAGAGCGGTTAAATAAATCGTACCTGCATAAACACTTACTGTAAAAAGGCTATTGATAGTACAACAGATGAAACATAGAAGAACAGCTTCTAGATATTTGGAAATTAGAAGACTCCTGTTTTATCAAATAACTCTGTTTTTTTCACCTTCTGTCAGTGTTTCATTTTCTCTGAGTGTTGTTTGAAGAGAAAAACGAAAGAGACACCAGCATGAAAAAGGCAGTAGGCCTATCTTTGTCAGACCTCTCACATTGTTTTGTATTGACACCTCAAGGCCCCGTAGTTTAATATGTCTTTCTTTTAAGAAACCCAGAATGTCATCATATATATTTATCTTCTGTTAGTTCAACATATAGGATGGATGCATCATGTCGATAACCAAGAACCAACAATTGATTGTTGGTTATCTTCTGCAGCAGAGCCAGTTATTTGTCAGAATTAATCGCAGCAAAGATGGGAAGCCCATGTTTGCTGTTACTTCAATATACTAGTCTGTTTTGTTTTTCTTTTTTGCTTGTATAATGTATAGTAATATACTGTATAATGCATTCAAATGAAGGCATACCATTCTAAAGAATAGCAACTGTGTAATTTTGACAGTTTTTGAACTTTTCTTATTTTGTATCATGCCATTTTGTCCAGATTCTGAAAAAAAAAACATTACTAACACTCAGGAAGCAGAGCCCAACATATTGCTGCCTTTCATTTAAGAATAAAATTTAAAGGCCCGTTTAAGGATCTAGGACAACAGGTATAGTTAGTTATTAATGAGTATTTTATTTGCTGCTAATTCATTTAAGTCGATTATAAATCAACAGCTTTGATTTAAGTTTTTTTTTTGTGTTTCATGTATGATATCAGCGCAGTAATTTAGTTTCATTTTTATTTTTAGCTTCCTCTTGACCAAAATCAAAACAAACAACCTACATGTTCTTTTGTCAGAGAAAGCCAAACTTGCCATTTTATCATATAGAAACAAAGAAAAGCCTATACACAAAAGGTACTTTCTCACTGAAATAAATACTTACGTTGAAAATTGTACTGATTGTGCATAAACACGTCAACACGAGACTATACCTCAGGTCGTGTCCGTGTCTTCACATCATCCTCAAACCTTTTTTTCCGTGGAAAATGCAAATTTGTTATATTTATTTATTCATGAATTGCATCGGTTTGAATGCTGAGCTGCTTAAATAATCTGTGCTGCAGTGTTGTGCAAGTTCATACTTCTGATGAACTAGTTCAAAGTTCAGTTCACATAGTTTAAAAATGAACAGTTCACGTTCATAGTTCACTATTTTCATTTTGAACTCGTTCAAATTCAGTTCATTTCAATATTTTTAGGTGAGAAGTATGAATGAAACGCCCCGCTATCCTAAAACTGTTCACCGTAGACCAGTGGTCTTCAGCCCTGGTCCTCAGGACCCCCTGTCCTGCATGTTTTAGATATTTCCCCTCAGAACCCTGATATAAATGACTGTCATTAACAGACTTGTGCAGACCTGGATGACAAGCTGATGACGGCCATTAATTAGAATCAGGTGTGATGATGCAAGAAAACATGTAAAACATGCAGGACAGGGTTGGAGACCCCTGCTGAATACAATCATGTATTGTCCTAGTGGCGTTTCAACTTTATTCAGAGGCTGTAAATCTCCAAAATTGTAGTGCATTATCAATTTGTCTACCTGTTACTGGGAAATCAGACCTCTTGGTCTTTCTGGGAACTTTTTTGATTGTTAAGGACTCGCAGATATTTCCTCACACTGGACATATGCTTTAACTCCACATGACGTTTCAAATTTGAAGTTGACGAGGCAGACGTTCCGACTTGTTTTCTCAGCGCAGGTGGACATAATTTGCACAGAAAGGTTAGTTTCCTACCGTTAGACTCTTTGGGAGACGATGTGTAAAATTCACGCAGATAATGATAAACGGATCATCATCTGACGGCTCGCTGACGCTGCGTCTGCAACGTCTCTCTTCAGCCGTCAAGGCTGATTTATGGTTCAGCGTTAAATCGACGGCGAAGACTACGGCGTAAGGCACGCGGCGACGCGAACCATACGGTCCGCACGCCGCGTACGTAGGTGTAACGCGGAACCATAAATCAGCCTACATTTGTAAAGACTGCACCGGGCTCGTCGAGTATTTTAAATGTGCGCGCCGCCCGCTGGTGAAATAAGAAGGATTATTCCGTAATAATTGGACCTAAACAGTGAAGCTCACATAATCTGAACAGTTCAAATTCCAGTTCATGATCTGCAGAATGAACAAGTTCACGTTCAAGTTCTTTATGTGTAAATATGTTGCGTTCAGTTCAACGTTCTCACAGAAATGAACGTGTTCAATGAACGCGTTCATTTGAACGCGTTCATTGAACACGTTCAATGAACTTAAGATAGATAAAATCGATGGAGCACTGAAGAGGACAAATCAGGTCCACTGGGAATTTAGTAGTCTGTTTCACCAAGACGTGGTTGTAGGAGCATATTCCAGACTCTAGTGCCTCCATCCCCAGCTTTCATACGGTGAAACAGAGATCTTAAACAGAGCAGCAAAACTAAAAGGAAGAGGATGGATTACAGTGTCTGCCTGCAACAGATGCTGTGAGCCTGAACCTGTTACATTAAAAGGAGCATCTCTGCTCCAGAGATACTGAACAGTTGGCTGTGAGTTTTTGTCCATATTGTCAGCTTAGAGTTTAGCTGTTTTACCTGCTGATGCTGCATGTGACATTATCAGTCAGTAGTTGCAAGACAACAAACTCAAGCCCCCAGTGTGTCCATGATGATCTCTACATATTTTAATCATGCTTCTCTTTCTCCTAAACCTTCAACTTCCAAACTTTTAGTTTTTTTAATTTATCCTTAATGTATACTGCAGCATTATAATTTTCTTCTTCCAGATGTTGATCAAACACAGCTGTTGGAACAAAGATTAAGCAAAAAGGAATGACTCCTCTCGCTCTTCTTGAAGGCCAATATGTTTAAGGCAGAGCTGAATATAAATCCGACTTTTTTCTGGGATTTTTTTCTCCTTTTCCTGAACAAATACTTTTTTTCCCACGTAAAGTGATGTATTAACATAATAGAGTGCCGATTTTGAAGTCAACAGTGCATTGCCCTTCAGCACTGCCTGAGAGGGCCAGTTGTTTCCATGTAACAAAGTCACTGACTCCAACATTTATTGCTCTTTTCCGTTTTCACTGAATATTACACCAGTAATGTGCAATATTATGCACTGTACTTCAGGCAGCTGCATATTTTTACACTATTGATGGATAAACCAAAGCAAGGCACAGAACTGAGGGGATGCTGGAGAGAAATCTAATTTCTGGGGACACGGGACATTGGTTGTCACTATCTGTCAGTGTTGTATATGTTTGGCCTCGAAGACAGCAGAAGTAGAATGAGTGTCCCCGAGGCAGCACCAGTGGAGCTTTGATTTCAGCTTCATAATGTCCTGATGGTGCAACAGAGAGATGAGTGGATGGAGAGAGGGAGCCAGCTCACAAAAATATGTTGCGCAATAACATGTGACAGGAGGTTATTACTGTGTTTAGAGAGAGTGGCAGAGATGCTGAACAATAGCCTGTTTCATTTATTTTTTATCTAGCAGCTTTAATTTTGATTGATTAATTAGTTTGTTTACTGCTTGAACAAGAAAGTATGTTTGAGTGTAGATTCTATGAGTAAATTTATCAAATGACCGACATCTTCTTCAAGAGAAAGCCATCAGCCGTAATTAGGTGCTGGTTTGCACTGATTTCTTTGTTTGGGCACTGCAAGCTTATGGTTAGAATGTTTAATTAATTCACATCCAAACAAAGAAGTAAAAATCCTCTTTCTTTATCCAACAGTTAAGCATGCAGTTTAACCCAGTGAGTTGAACAGAAACTGTTGCAAATCAGACTAATTTAGATGATAATCCACGGTCACAGTTTCTTTTTGTATTAAAAGTTGGGAATTTGAATACTGGCTCAGTATCAGTTTTCCCAGATTCCCAGATTTTCCCAGTTTTTGAAACGATTGTGAGATTTCTTTGTTGCTTTAAAAGAACCAAAATTTCACTCATGATAAAACTTGATGTCATCCGCTGTAATGTCCTTAATGGCGAATTGAGCCTCAGCCTGTGCAAACCATGCGCTAGCGTTTTGTTCCCAAAATTCGGGCAACTTCAGTGAAGCAGACATGTTCAGTAATCCCTGGAAACGTCCGGGAGAAAAACGGGGTCACCAATGTAGGAGTGCGGTTGTTGTAGGCAGAGAAACGACGGAGATTAATTCCTCTTTGGAGAGCACTCCATTTAATTCAAATCACACAGTGAGTAACCAAAAAACAACAACCAGAAAACTGTCGCGCAGGTAAAGACGTCAGAACCTCTGAGGTGTGTCTCTACTCTTAAGGTAGCACGTATAATTAAAGGAAAGAACATCCCTTGTAAATAGAACAACAAGGCATTGTAACATGGGCGAGGTCGCCGTGAATTATAACTCTGATAATTAACAATTGTCCTGTGTGTGTATATCCACCACAATGCTTTCTTTTTGACGAGAGATGATTTAAAAATGTGTCTTTTAACTCCAGTTAATTAAAATCTGTCATAGTGATTTATTCAACTCAGAAGGCACATAGTTCTTTTTTAGTGGTTATTAATGCTACAGAATGAACCAAAAGATTTGTCTCTCCAAAGATAAGCAGTAAGAATAAGAAGCACTTAACAATGACAATCTAACAGGCTGGCAAGCACAGCCACTTCATGTCCAACAGAAAATTACTGGTCTGCAGACCATTTCCTTCTTCATCGAAGCGGAGCGCCACTTCACCAAACAGAATTGCAAACACTGAGTAGTAGAACAGGATTCTGTCATAATCAAACTGGACTCAAACAGTCTGGTGTGCACAAAATAATGCTCTTATTTTTGAATAATGCACTTAAGGCAGCTGAATAATCATTGATGCTGGCTCAACCTGCGTGCATGCATGGGCCCCATCTTATCTTATCTGGAGGAAAGTGCGCCAATTGGGTACAGAGTTGGGTTTAAAATGGTATGGGTGCCATATAATTTCAGTATTAAGGGAATCACATAGGAAGTCTATGTGGACCATATAAATGAAGTCCATAACGGATGCAATTGAACTAAATGTGAATGAATAAAGAAACGAGTAAATTGCGTCCCATAGAGTTTTAGCAGGATTGGCCCCACATTTGGAAGAATAACAAGCTCGACCCCACCTAAACACGCTGTAGGGTCCCGTCAGAGTCCATATAGGCAAACAGAGCCAGTGTTTCCAATAAATCTGCAGACAAATCCATGTGGGGCACAAATTTGTAGCCCACTTTTTTTTTTTTTTTAAGATTTTTTTGGGCTCTAGTGGCCCTTTATTGAGATGCAGACTGGAAAGGGGTAGAGAGAGAGAACGGGGAAGACACGCAGCAAAGGTGCGCGGGCTGGATTCGAACCCGCGGCCGCTGCAGGAGGAGGACTGTAGCCTCAGTATATGAGCCGCTGCTTAACCCACTGCGCCACCGAGCGGCCCGCCCACTTTTAACCCATATAGGAATCACATATAAATACTAGCTACCTATCCAGATAGGATTTGTTAAAAAAAGTGAATTTAATTTCACTTCATTGTTCAAAAAGTTAGCATTAGCACCTGAGGACTGTTACCAAGCGTCCAAATTCAATCTACAGCACCTTTGTAGTTGATGTTCATTTCATTAAAACAGGTATTGCTGGGAAATATGAAATTGATGGATGATTGGTTGAAACACTGAATAACTGAAAAATTTCTCTTCTGCTATCACAATCTGCTGCCTCCTTACACCATCTAAGAAAAGACCAGATTATTCATCTACAGTTCAAAGGTAAGAGGAGTATTAACTAGACTATAAGATCAAAAGACATGATAGCTTTGAATTCTATACTGTAGATATTAGTATGCGATAGGAAGAAGACCAGATACCATGCAGGAGATCATAGAATGCACATTACAATATTCAGAGGCTTGAAGCATGGCTAGGACTTGCAACAATTGTCTTTTGAGCCTTTCTGGTATTTATATTTTCCCATTTGGAAATTAAAATGTTTAAAAATTTGTTAGCAAAGGTGTAAACTTTTCAAAAATTGAGACAGCTTCAAAGACGGGGACATAACTAAACAAACCTAGCAATATGTGTTCTGTCTCAAAGCATAAAATAACATACATCTGCTCCAAAGCTGAGAGTTTCAGCAGTAGCATTCATTCCAAGCAGTTTTGATACTCTGAAGATTTCTTAATGTCAAAGTGAAGCAATATACAATGATGAAGTGAAGGAAATCAGAATATAGTGTAATGTGAAGGCCTGGAAATGCAGGATAGATGTCAATGAGGACATGAAAAGATTACCCTGCTTTTGAATTCCCCCTCAGCCATCAGCATCCCTCTATATTCCGAGGAAATAGGCCTGTCAGACTTGTCTGATAGATTAAAGTGGTCTGTATACATGTACGAATTCACTGCAGTTGCCTTCGTTTTGATGGCTTCCAAGCAGTGGGAATAAAACAACATTCAATGTTTCTGCAAATGTGGATCTGAGTGTCTCCATGTCTCAGTGTGAATGCGAGTACTGTGCAGCTGTTAACATACAGGTAGCAGTGTGTACGCAAAGAAGCATGCTGAACACACAGTCGGTTGATTTCCTGGGTGCAAAAACCCTCACCTGACATTAATTTATAGATGAAGGAAAGCAGTTGGAGATGTTGTCTGAAAACAGCATTATGGCTCAAACATATAGAGGAGTGTTGCCCTGCCAGAGGAGAATTATTCAACTGTGTATGAGCCTTGAAAGAATACAAGAAAATCTATATAAAGGAACTGGTCCAAGGAAAAGGATTACTGGAAGACTGAAAGTATACTTTTCAGACAGACAAAATATTTGTGAATGATGGAAAAGGAGGCTGAAGGGATAATTAGAAAAAAAACAAATGCAATACAAATATCTGTAACAGGATGCATACTGTTAAGAATAAATGTGTGTTTATGGAGTTTATGGCTTAAACGTTTAATTACTCCCCTTTCCCTTCCAGTGAGATATCTTCTGTTATGTGACAATGAGAGCAAGTGCTCCCCCAGTGTTCAGCCTGGATAGAGTAAATTAAGTTATGTTCCCCTTATTTACTTAATTATTCATGTATTAATTGTTTAACACGTCTAATGTTTTTCTTTGTAGATGCTACAGTTCTGTCTTTTAAATAAGCATTGTGCAAGATTCTATCTACTGTATTTCTTTTGTAACGGCAAGAAAACATACATGTATGGACAACACTGACTTTAATCTTTTCAAAGTCTTTTTAAATATTTGGGAGATTGCTTGATTTGTTTGAGAGAGATTGTCCTCTTTGTATAAGCTTTCCAGCTCATATAATCTGAGCGGTATCGCTGGTGAGTTCTGTGTTTGCAGAGGGAGGCTGATCCTGAGCTCTTCACCAGAACATGTACACAGTCAATCAGGGCAGTTAGCTGTGAAATTAGTTAATCCTTCTGAAACAGAAACAAGCTGGCACACCAGAGAGCATTGACGCTTACCAACACAACCTTTGCCCACTGCAACTCTCTGCCTCCACATTTGTTAGTGTGTTGTGTGCACAAGACAGGAAAACAATGAGCGAACTGTGTGTGAATGGGGGAGTCAGATTTAATTTAATTTAAGCTGCAAAATAGGTGCAAAATAGTCTGAGGGGCAAGACTTTGCTCAGACTAGACTGGTCTTACAGGTTAAACAGAGTCTCTGTAAGATTGCCACAGTCAGGTATTTATTATGACAGATTGTACTAATGGCAAAAAAAAAATAAAAAACATTTAAAAGAAAAAATAAAATCCTTAAAACTACCCCCATGGAATACATTACAGCTGCTCAATTATCACTCTTGGATCGTTAATGTAAACTGCCAAATGTTTTGCAGACTATAAAGCTTCAAGGAAAAAAAGGGGTCTCCCGCACACTGCCCGCACAAAAAGCAACGTTTCGGTCCACAGGACCTTTCTCAAGCAGAGATCTCTGCTTGAGAAAGGTCCTGTGGAACGAAACGTTGCTTTTTTGTTTACCCTATTAAAGTTTTTTGCATTTGACTTTACAGTGTGCGGGAGACCCCTTTTTTTTCCTTGATTCACTCCTACCTACTCCAACGCACCTGTTTCACCAAGTCTTTTTTTAGGTGTGCATCAGCCTCCAGACCTTTACAGACTATAAAGCTTAAAAACTTTATGTGAATCAAAGCACCTGAAGTTTCTGGCCAAGACATTCAAACTCTCTAGTCAACTCTCATTTTGCATGTTTGTCCTTGTTACAACCAACCACATGTTCATTTACATACTTCGCAACACGCCTCACCATACTGCACACACTGCACCCATCACTGTTCTGTTTCTTTTTCTTTTCTGCCTTTTATGCATCACATAGGTGATTTTAATCCTCTGACAGACTCAGGAGTTCATCTGCTAAGAAAATATGTTTGATCAGACTGTCAAAGAGGGCTTGTAGAGTATTCACTTTCACGTCAGCACAAAAAAACAACATCTGCGGCAGGAGTAAAATGTATAGATATTTGATTTTAAAAGGTTTTACCTACTAGGACACTAACCACTGATAAATATACAGAAAGTTGTTCAAAAAACAAACAAAGAAAAAAAACCACAAACACCAGCAAGGGCATGGCTTGGTGTGCTGCAGGACACTGCGTTGCACTGCTCGCAATGCTTGATAAATCCAGTTATCTCCACAACAGCCTGCTGATCTTTGGCTTGGACTGTCATTATAATATATTGTATATACCTGCAAGAACAACCAAAGGGGACAGGAAAATATGAAATGCTCGGAAATCTGTGCTTTCCCCACATTTATGAACCATGTTTTGCCACCATTGGGAACTCTAGTGTCTGTTTTACTGGTCTGGAAGCAATGAAAGATGGTATTAAAGCCACAGTAAAACGCTTACCTCAAGTTATTGCTGCTAAAAGGTGGTTCAGCAACTTTGGATTTAATCATTTTTCACACACTGCTTTTGCACTTTGGCTCAGTTTTTGTTTTTAACAAAATTACTATGTCATTTTAGTGTGGTATACTTTCCTACACTTTCATTTTAAGACCTGCTAAGGACCAATTCATTTTTCTGTCCAAACATGTAAAACCTTAGAACTGAAAGAGAGCAAACTTTCTTTTTTTTGCACTTTACTATACATAGATCTGGTAGTGTGCTAAGAGTTTTGTATGTGACATATTGCCTTTATCATGCTATAATGAACAAGGTGACAGAGCAAGCAAAATTGCTTGGAGGTCTCATTTCCATCTGCCAGCAACGGATAGTAACCAGGTCATAGAGGAGCAAAAGCAAGAAACTATAAATTGAAGAAAGAAAATAGCCTCAAAAAGAAATCCATCTAATACTTTTGCATTTGGGTTCACATCATAGAAATGTAGTAAAATGATAAACTTCAGTGTAAACTGGATATACCGTAGTTATGTACTGCTGTTTTTCTGATGACCCAGTGTGCTCCCAACATGAGTAATAGACACTCCTCAGTCTCCAGCACCTTTAAGATACTACTAACCAGTTTGGATTTATTAAGGTGTATCATTAACATCATCGGTAAGTTAAGAAAGAATGTGAGCCTTTTCACTTAACAATCTCTAATGCTTTTGTGTAGGAACATCGTTGTGTACATTCAACTCACTGGGGTTTGCAGGATTTCACCACACCCCCCACAGCATTTCAGTCAGATTTAGTTCTGGACATGGATTAGATCATTACAAAACCATGATTGTGTTATTTTTCAGTAGTTTTGTAGTTCATTGTTCTTTAGCTTGAACCGATTTCAGCCAAGCTTTAGCAGTCAGTTTGTCAGATGGTCTCACTTTTGATTTACAGATGAGTTCATAGTTTACGCAACAATTGCAATTAGCGATGGTCCTGTGGCTTCCAAACAGTCAAATCACAACCCTCCCACTATTGAACATGACACTTGGTAGAGTATGATGTGTATGGGCTGTTTTTGGCTTTGACCAAACATGGCATAGAGAATTAATGTCAAACATCTTCAGGTTTGTCTCCAAAATACATTGTTCTATCACTCTTACAGGTTGTTTAAATGCTTTAAAAACAGGTTGTTTAAACATACAGGAAAAATGCAACAGACTGGTTCAGACTTATTTGAGTTTCATTGGAACTAACATTTATCATGCCTGTACAGTCTTTGATCAAATGATTGTACATGCCAAATTTCAAAGGGCTAGATAATGTATTTTTAAATATAGAATCTTATTTCCTGATTGAAAGAAGTAAATCGAAAAAATAATAATAATAATTTCCTGTTTTAGAAATGTAAGGGAGAAATGTTTCCTAAGAGATGAAAAATAAATGTCCACAGAAAAACTGAATGGACTAAATTTAAAATAACTTGTCTTCTTGACTAATGACAGACTCTTTTCATTTGATGCTGAAGTGAGCCCTACCAATGTCAAACAAAAAGCAGGATTAACCCTTTTATCCTGTAGGAATTCATGTCATTTATGGATGCCTTTACAGGCTGTTACCTCAAAGACTTGATGTTCTGACTCTGCTTAAATAGTTCAGTATGAATGCCACATGTGGCCTACTCCACACAGCTGCCCACAATAGCTCCACTTATCATGGAGGTGACAGGCACATAATAACATGGCTCTGTAGCTAATGGCTCCCACACAGTAAGGGCTTAGAAATGTAGTTTTCTCCGTCTATAACTCCTGCCCTCCTACCTCTCTCAAACACCATGGCATAATACAACCAATAAAGCCAATGATTCAGAGATAATGACGAGCCTGTGTAGACGTCTTCTGGGCTCCAGGCTACAACGTTAACAAAATTTGTTTCCTTTGTTTCCTCTGAAATATGTATATTATCGGCACCATGACTTAAATTGATTCGGTAGCATTTTTCATTATGTTGCATTTTATCATGTTGCAGTTAAAGTGACTCCATCGTATAGAATTGTCTGGAGAAGCTATAATCAATGCTGTACTTGTATTTGAACACTAGATACCTGCTCAAGCTTGACTCTTATTTGTCCACTTAGAAAGCAATGATTATGTACGAATAGGTAGAAAGTGAAGAAGTGATGGACTGACTTTAGGGATCACAGGCTGGGAAATTCTATTACGGTAGTTGACTGCTTTCTGTGGGATCACAATTTTTGGAAAGTGGACCAAATCAACAAACCAATCAACTTTCCTACAGATAGAAGACTCTCAAAATTATGATTTAAGAAGACTTGTGGTGGATTTTCTTCATCCTGTTATTTCAAGCTTCCTCTTGGTTTTTTTCCCCACCATGAGACTTATTGCTACTTATCCCTAAAAATAACATTTGTTGTTTGCAAGTGAAAATAATGAGTACATTTATTTGCATTTAGAGGAGAAAGTCAGATGCAATCATTCAAGAAACATTTGGTTACAAATTTTTAATGGCAGGACCTGACTCAGCAGAGCAGCCCACCCTGGTCTGAACAGGAAACAGAATTAAAGCTTATATTGAATCCTGCACCAACAGATCGTTTTTGGAAATTCTCGTGCTTGCGTTTTCTAGATGGGCACAAAATACCTATATGTGTGTCCTCGGCCTTCAAGGCCTCGGGCGTTCTTGAAAACATGCGCCTGTCAGTCAGTGCATGTGTGTATATGTACACTACCTAGAACTGCCAAATCACCATCCCAGTTGATCGTATCTCTGTGTGATCATCCAGGCATGCTGCCCAGAGCGCTGTAAGCAATAAAACCGTGGCAAGAAACCATATACGCTATCAATAAATACAGTTTTATAGTCTGAAATTAACCATGTGCATTGAAGTGAGAGGAACACCAAGCACGTGGTTTATCCATTCAGCAAACATTTGGGGGATTAGAGACGAATAAATTGTCATAATAATCCCAATAATATCTTGACTTTAAAGCCTTGCATGCCTAAATATGTCCTCGATGTGCCTACTGCACACCTTCCTCCATGTATGTGTATCTTTTTTCCCCATCAGCACACATACACAGTGTTATGGTCCACTGACTCCTTCCATTATAATTGCTAGAGGAATTTGTAGGTCCTTTTTAAATGTGTATGTATGTGTGCGGGTGCAATGTTAAAGGACATCTTGCTATTTTCATGCTGCACTGAGCTGTGGCATGGCTCAAAATGGCTCAAAGGTCAAATTAGTTCCATCTGAAAATAATCGGAAATGGGGAAAGGCTGTGTGTGCGTGACTGAGTGTGCTCATGAGTGTGAAAGGGAACCAAAAACGTTAGTCTGAGAGGTTTATGGCATCCAGAAATTTTCAACAGATGGCATAATGGGCACCTTCCCTGCAGTTTGCTGTTTACTGTCCTGTCATTTAAAATAGCTCAGACCTTAAATGACTAACGTTGATGGCTCAGTATCTGTACGCGTGTGCCCGTACAAATATTTGTTTGGGTAACTAAACGTGATGCTGGGCATTCATTGAGCACCATGACATCGCTTGCCTGAAGATAGATGACATCATCCACAACTGTTTTGATCCTCAAACGATGTGAGGGCAGTTGCAGCTTGTTCTTGTGTCTAAAAAAAGGACCCTTTAGATGTAATATTAAGACGGCCTGTGCTCCTCCTCAACGAGCTGAAAGGGGATCGCTTTTAATCATAGTAGGTCAACGTTTTCATGCGTCCTTTTGAAAGGTCATGTCAACATAGACACGATATATTTCAGTAGGATTTTAGAGTTTACTGCCCTTTCCTATCACACGCCCCAAAGAAGCAAGTTTTTTTTATAAAACTTCAACCATTCACAAATGTGCTGTTATATTTATGTAAGACGCTTAAGTGTTCAGCATATATCTTCTGTGATACTATTGGTATTAATGGAACGGAGGCCTTTAAAAAAAAACCTCCATCTTATGATGCCCCTAAAACTCTGGGGCACATTAAATCAAACATTAAATCATGTATTTCAGATGTAAGAGACGACAGTTATGCTTCTTTAAAAGACCTCCGCATCCACACGTCTTCCAGTGGTGGATCCAGTGCTGTAGGACGGTTAATTACTCAATTAACGCAATGATTCATCTTCAGTTTGATTTCAGGATGGAGGAGTAGTATTATTATACTTGCAAAGACATGGTTATGCCGGAGGTTTGTTGATTTGTTTTTGAAGTGATTATAAAATAACACCAATTACTTTGATTTATTCCATTATGTATGAAGCCAAAAGCATTTGGCTGGGGACCTTTTTGCCATGTCACATCTCTTCATTCAGCCTGTCGTTGTGACACTAACACTTGAGGCAGTTCGCAATTTTTTATTTGTAGGAATTTGAGTTAATTTCCATGCATCTTCAAGTTCATTGGAAGTTTTGGTAAAAGTTGTGGTAGAAAATAAGTTACGCCTCCATCAAGAGATTGTTTCTCACATAACTTCTCTACAATACCTCTTTTTGATTTAGTAAACACAGTGAAACGATGGTGGGTGGTTCAGAGGTCAGAGGTAATGTCTCATGGCCATACTGAACAGTTCTGATTTCTGATCCACATTAGCTGTGAAGTTGAAATGATTGTGCCATGACTGGTGTTGGTGAAGAAGGATCCCGTAACAAAACCGAAAGCATGAGGGAAGATAATGAATTCATTACCATCTGGTGAGACTGATTTCTTAACTTCTGTGTCAGAAATCACACTTCTGCCTCTAGAATGTGAGCAGCTGTCTTTTTAGCCAGAAAGAGTGAAGCATCACAAAACCGTCAACCGAAGAGGGTATTAAGTAATCCCACTGATAATCCTCAGATGGTCGAGAGTGCTCAAAAAATGGTGCCATTGAAAACAGTACAACGGGATGCATCCACTCTGTTTTCCTAACAATCACTGTGCTAAAAGGAGATGACATGCTTCATTTACGCGCCCCATGCAGATAGGTGCGTAACTTGAATGTCACCGTTAGCCAAATTCAAAGTCAAAATGTCAGTGGTTGCATGACACTTGTTCTCAGTCTCTTTGTCTCCGCCCCAGAGACTGTTTTAATGATAGGCTGTGAAGCGTTTATGCTCAGCGAGCGTTAAAGTCCCGCTCAGAGCTGCTGCAGCTCCTCTAGGAGGATCTTGTGATCCTTGTTGGAAAGGAAATAAAAGAGAGAAAATATAGAAAAAGAAAGATAAGAGGGCTTTAGTACAAAAGTGAATGATTTAAATACTCTTTACAATAAGTCCATTTTACTGTCTTTAGGCCACAACCGAAGTAATATAAACCAACAAAGAGCCTAACAAAGCTGGAAAGGAAGTGACAAGGGTTATGAAAGAATACACTGGTATAAATTGGCATAATTCTCAGATATTGTTCTTGTCGTTTCTCAGATTGCACTGCCCCAGTTTCTTTCTCTAATGTTTCTCCTGGAGTCTTATGATGGACTAGGAAGACCTATCAGAGCCACCATGGGGCTCATGTGCCATGGCTGCATTGCTTCGTTGTTGATTTGTTACACTCTGCTACTTTATTGTTTCTGTCAGATAAGCTATAAATGATGGAAATACGCACAGTGAAAAAAGTTCAGAATAATATCCCAAACCATTTTGATATGTCAGATGTGCAGAAAACAAACTTCAAAGGATACCCTTGTGCATCACTTATAACTTCAACTGAAAGCATTCGCTCTCCTTCTGCACCCTTTCAGGAACTGAGATTTTCTTAAAGAACAGCTGATAGAGGAGATAAGGGTAATCAAAAATATGAAATGAGTAGAACTCACAGGTCGGAACATTAAAAAAAAAACATTTTAAAACATGATATAAGAAACATTGACATTTCCCAGCAGAGATAAGCTGCATGTATGTCTGCATTCCATCACTGCTCACTGAGACATTTACTATTATGTTTAACGCATTTGTGGTTTTCTTGCTATGACGAGTTATAGAAAAGCCTTTTACAGAAGGCAGGAACAGAAATTAAATCAAAAATGCTTTTAAAGGAAAGTGACTTTCAAAATAACACCTACTGCAAAAGTGAGCATAGTTGATATTTTAGTTTTGAGTCAAATCAAAAGGTGGTTCTAAAAGTCAATCTCAATGGTTATCTGGGTCTGTTAAAAGCTATTAAAGTTTTTTTTCTTGTTTTTGTATCTTATTTACTGAATATTGTGGGGAACAGGATTGACTGCTGAAAGTGTGCAGCGTTTGAAGTCGGAGGTGGAGAGAACCGGTGGACTGATATGTACCTCAGTGAGGCAACGACAAAGACAAAAGTAGATGCCAGCAGCTTTATAGAAGGACCGGGAATAAGCTCAAGACTGAGTCTCGGGAGAAGAGGTGTAGAGGTGGTGGTGCTCACCTGGATAACAGACAGGATTAAAAATACTGAAGTCTGAAGAGGAAACCGAGCAGATTGCTCAATTGTGGAAGCAAAAGTGTTGCAAATATTGGAACCACGTACTGTAGTTTTCACAATTAATCTAAAATCCATCTACGGTATATAAAAAAGAATGTCCCTTAATCAGCAACAAAGCAACCAAGAAAAATATCAGAAATGTGCTGAAACTGTCACCAACCTGCATTTTTCTCTGTTCAAACATCTGGAAATATTAACTGAAAATGTTCTTGCTTGCTTCCTGGTTGCAGCCTGCATGGACTATATACTGCATAATGATCACAAATCAAATTTGCCTATAAAATCAGACTAATTAAATTGAGGACACACACACACAAAGAAGATCATGACTGTCATTTAGTCACAAATTGTTTTTAATCACTTGAGGAACATTTTAAGTCTGAGGGAAATGCCATAAGTCTCTGATGTGGAACTGAATATTCATGCTTTTATTTCATCACGGTTTGATTATTGTAATTCTGTTTTTATGTGTTTCAAAAAGTCTACTCTTTTTTTTGCTCCAGATCGTTCAAAATGCTTCAGCAAGACTTTTAATAGGAACTTTCAGAAAAGCTTGCATCACTGCAGTTTTATCTTCAGTTCACCAGTTACCTGTCAAGATTACAACTGATTTTAACATTTTAACGTTAACATTTAGTACATTACATGCTCAGGCGCCTTCAATGCATTACAGACCTTGGCCCCATACTTGTCCAGCCACTCTCTCTGTTCTTCTTTTTATCTTATGTATTTTATTTATCACATATCTCTCAGTTGTGTTTTTATTTATCTGTGTTGCTGCTCTTTGTGAAGCACTTTGTAATTTTTATTTGTAAAAAGTGCTATTTAAATAAAGTTTACTTACTTACCTGCTAATTACATGTATTTCCAATCGGAATGACAACTCCGATTGTCACAGGATTGCAACAGGATTAAGAAATCGTGTTTATACCTGCACAGAATAAGTTTTCCCTTTTTTTCTTGCTTCTTTTATGCAACCAAATCAAGGCTGAGTTGGTTGTTAGTTGTTCACGGAGAATAACTGAGATACCCCTGGCATAATCCCTTATCTTAGTTTAATGCAGCAGCTCACTGCTCCCACATAAGGCAGAATATCTTTGAGAAGAGTAAACATATTGCTGCTGATCAAAAAGAAGTATGTTCAGTGAACCTTTTCCTTGTAAACTGCCTTAATTATCTTCACTAAAGAGTATTCACAGGAGTCAAATATCTGATTCAGTCCCTGAAGTTAAAAGTACTTCCACAAGAAAGTTATATAAGCTCAGCTCTTTTGCAGTTTCAACAACATTCAGAGGTAATTCTTCCAAGACATGCAGTTTTTATCAGCATGCCTCTCTGCATCATGAATAAAGTTTTGTAACTTGCATTAAAGTTTCCTGCTGAGAGCATATTTCTGGGTGTTTCTTGTTTGTTGCTGGGGGTTAGCGGGCCCTTCATGTCCGTGACCCTCAGTCGGGAAAACAAGCGCTCCCAGTCAGGCTGATGGACAGACAGATGGGCAGAGAGGGCGCAAGAGGATTATTTTATAACGGTTACAGTTCACTGATCTTAACCGTAGTGTACATTATGTTGCTTACAGCGTCATGTCTCCATGTCAATGAGAATTAAAGTTACAAGAGTTCAAAGCAACTTCAGTGTTGGGCTGTGATGCCGTCAGCTCCCTGTGGTTCCTCTGTTATCTGTTCGTTAACTCTCCTCTGCCTGGTTTCCACTGCAGGATACAGCTGAGTCATTATGTTATTTACCATAAGAGGGCCAAACATATTTCAAAAACATTTCCTAAAGCACAGGTACCTCAGAGGAAATCACTGAGCGGGAACCTGTTTGAGAGGAGAAGGAGAGAAATAGAAACACAGGGAACAGTAATTAAATTCAACGCAAGCATGCAAATTCATCTTAAAGTAACTACATAATAACAGAAATCTATGAATGCAGGTTAAACTGCTTAATTTAAAAAATGCATTTCAATGACTTTAATCACCCAAATGGCAACAAAAGGATTTATAATTTTAATATTTTATTTGCTCTAGTATGCCTGTATTAAGAAAAGTCTAATAGAATTTTGAAATTGGCTGTTTGGAGACAAAGCGTGGGCAACTTTAAAGCAAGCTGTTTTTGGTTCCACTGCCCTGCACCGGCACATAATAATTATATTTGCAACAAACAAAGCAACAAAAGAAAGCTGAGATGCTAAAAAGAAACTAACCAGCATTAGCACTCCAACCAGCAGAATGACCATGCAACTTTCTTGACTGTCACACCTTTATACACTGGTAATGTTGTCATTCTTGTTTCTTAAATCTATTTCCTGCTTCCTTTTAGACCAAAAAAAAAAACAAAATCTAGAATGCTTTACATATTTTATTCAATTCAAAAATATGCCATGAATCCCCAAGAGGAAATTAATTGTTGCAGTAGTCATGATTTAGGTTCATTGCTGTGGGCAGACAGGATATTTATATACATTTTTATATTTTAGATAATCTCAGGTAGGCACTGTTGCTTCACTCTTACAAATGCTCCCAATTTAAATGTCAGATTGGACATTCATGATGTAGTTTGGATGTTCACCCCATGCGTGTGTGGGTTTCCTCCAGATACTTAATTTTCTTCCCATGCCCACTTCCTCTCAAATCAAAAAACATGCCTGTCAGGCTGTTCTGCTAAATTGACCAGTGGAGTGAATGTGCATGCAATGCTCTTTGTCTTTGGGTGACTCAGTGATGAACTGGTGACATGTCCAGAGTGCACCTCAGCTGCTGACGGCTGCGATAAGCTCCAACCCCGCATCACCCAGAGTCGGACTGAAGTATCCTGGCCAGCAGTCCTAATTCTTTTCCTCTTTGATAAAAAGGATTAGTCTGGTTCCTTTGGAATTGGCTACGATATCCAGGGAGCACAGATTTGATTATCCGAATCTGCTGGATTCACCTTTTTTGAGAATGATCTTAATCCATCCCATTTGTATGGGATTAATGCAGTCAAAGGAAATTCATACCTGAATAACCTCCCATCCATATTTTAGTTATGATGGAGGAATATGTTAAGAACAGATTTGTGGAACATCTTTTTGCAGAAAATTGTCCAACTCCCTGAGTAGAGAGTTGTGGAATGGCTCAAGGCTAAAAGGCAGTCAAGCTGCAGAGAGGGGAGAGGCTTTTATGAAAAGTGACAGCACAAGAAGCGAGGTCCCATTAAGTTAGCCCAATGGCTACGGTAAATGTGTGTTTATGTGTGTCTGTAATATCCCAACTGACATTATGGGCGATTTTGGGCCCCCATGACATAATGCCCCCCCCTGCCCCGAGTTGAAAGAGGAGGTATTGCTTTATCAAAAGAACCATTACTTCATTCTCCTCCGATCCAGGGTGTTGACAGTTTGGATGAAGCCAATACAGGGAGAGACAGATTTGACGAATGGTCACTCAAATCCCTCTGCAGTGGTGCTGTATTACTGGCAGACATGACACAAGTGGCACAAATATTAGTTACTGTGACTGCAATGTGTTGAAAACCAAACGGTCTACGTCCAAACTTTGTTTTGAAAGATCCCAATACAACAATTATTATAGTAGATGAGTTGCAGAGTTTAAAGACATCAGAGTGGTTATTGAATAAAATGTTAGCAAATGGCCTTGGACATATTTGAGACAGGATGATTTATAAAAAGGAAAAGATCATCTGGCTAATTCAATTCAATTCAATTTTCAATTCAATTTTATTTATTTACCGTCTATTATAATAGAAGTTTTCTCTAGGCGCTTTCCAGAGACCCAAAACATGACCCCCGAGGAATTATTACATAAACTTAACATAAACAATAGCAGGTAAAAAACTCCCCTAGTGGGAGAAAACACCTTAAGCCAAACAGTGGCAAGGAGAAACTGCCTTTTAGGAGGGAAGAAACCTTGAGCAGGACCTGGATAAGGGGGGACCCTCCTGTCGGAGTAGGAAAAGAGAAAAAAGACCAGAGCAGAACAGAGAAAGGAGAGACACAAACACAATGGCAGGTCAGCATGCAGCTCCTGAAGCTCTGGCCTGCAAACATGCACAAAAGAGAAAAACATGACCAGCACAACAAACTACAAGAACGACGGACAACAATGATGGCTATGAGATACTTATGATTAATAGATGAAAATGGAAGAGAAGAAGAGAAGAGAAGGAGGAGTGGATCATGTCAGTGCCCCCCTGCAGCATAGGCCTATAGCAGCTTATCTACCATGAAGCTATGTTTGAGACAAACTATTATAGTCTTGTTCTATAGCTGCAGCTATGACTACTGGCCCTAACACACTAGAGTTAATACTAATTACTAGTTTACACTTTACTTTACATGAGCTACTCACCTATGTTACATTTAACATGTCTCAGGAGGGCAAACATATTGTATCCAATCAGTTTCATGTTAACAGGTGTGTAGCTTTCTGTAGGTGAAGATGCTCTCAACAGCTGGACACATCACAAGGCCGGGACATTGGAAAAGTTTGTGTACTCACTTGTTTTGCAGACTAAAGACGGCTAATAAATGTTTGAGAATTCATAGTCTGCTCTAACAGTTGTGAACAGTTATTCACTGGCTCTCAGGCTTGACTGAACAGGCTAATGTGTTTGGCAATGATATTTCAGATGTCAGAGCACAGTGTTATTGCTATCAACCACACTTGACTTTTTGCAGACTCAATTTTGTGAGGCTACATTAAAGTTGGCAAGTGTTGCTTGATCTCTCTCCTCTTAAAAAGGATTGTGGGGTAAGTTCCAGGAGGGGCTGGTCAGGTACGATAACTGACATGGTGACAATTTAACACTTCCATTCCTCAGTCCAGTTTAGACAAGTAGCTTGCCAACGAAGCACAGCTTGTGTTGTAAATCAGACATAAAAGAAAGGATACAATGAAAGCTTGATCTGACTGTGGTGCTAAATGAAACCATAAAGTATCACCAAAGTTCAGAACAGTCTGTATGGTAAGCAATTTTACTCACAAATCCATCAGGTGGGTTTATATTAGTTAGGATCTGGGGTAGTTTTACAGGACCTCAGCTATTACAGGACCATCTCTTGTAAGTGGTAAAGTGTGGTGTTTTACCATCAGTGGATGCTTCCAGGTCCAACACTGTAATTCAGACGCAACAGCTGAATGCAACAACGAGGTTGGCCCCGCTACAATTCCATCCTCCTAGGTTTCACCCCGGACCCCTGCAAATGGATACCTGCATATTGTGACATTTCAACTGCACTTGTTTTCCTGCAGTGACACTTTAGTTTTAGGGTATTAAAGTTTTTCCTGGATTTAGAAACAGAAACAATTTATGTTTTAAGAAAACAAATTAGATATACGTTTTGAAAAAAAAGTAAGGTTAGAGATTATGGTTTGGGCTGAAACTTAAAAAATATATATATTATGATGGGACTCTTGTTGTCATGGCTGCAGCAATTAATGTATTAAAGCTACGGAAAGTCAGCCAAAGCTAACAAAAGGTCAGCAATCTGTCAAGTATAAGTATAACACCATAAAATGTGACAACTTATCTGTGCACAAACATCCCCAGGTTTTGTCATCATTAGACTGTGGTGGTGATTTGACGGAAGTTTCTGCTTCTGCTGAGATATTTCAGTGTGGGCTGCAGTGGTGGCTCCATCATCTAATTTGACCTTAAAAGATATATATTTTTCTCTCTCTCTTCAATGTGCAGGATTCAGTCTTTCACTAGCAGGGAGACAGTGATGGAATTATTAATTTAATGCATTTTCAAGACATCAGAAATGAAGGAATTACATAATTAAATGATATATTCTTCAAATTATAAAAATACCTGCAGCACTGACAAATGTATTGAATTTGATTGTCCCTCCAGAAATGGAAGAGGTTGGTGTAAAACATGTAGATTCAAGTCGTTTAAAACATAAATGTCTATATTGAACTAAATAATGTTTTATTTTTTTTTATTATGATTGTCATACAAAAATAACCTTAGACTTAAGGCAGCACTATGTAACTTTTCCACCTTAATTTAATATTTCCAGAGTCATTGTGATGGTACATCAACTTACAACAGGTTTAATTAGACCCTCCAGAAAAACGCGGGCAAAAATCCTTGATTCTGCGGGCTAAAATCCTTGATTCTGCGATTAAATGTGCAGGTTTTTTATGTACTTTTATGCGGTGAAATTGCGGAATATGCAGGAAGTTGCGGAATATGCGGGAAGTCGTGGAATATGCGGAAAGTTGCAAAATATGCGAAATATGCAGGAAGTTGCGGATTCGGCGCTGAGCTCTTCCCTTTTAAATTCAGCGGGCTGTCTCGTTTGATCTGAGGTCGTAGGAGGAAAAAAAAGGAGAGCGCAGGTGGAGAGGAGAGGAGAGGGGCGGTGGCGGCCCGGAGGCCGGCCGTCTCTCTCCCTCCAGCCAGCGGCTCAGTGCTCGGGTGATTTGCCGGGCGCACCGGCGCGACGAGGGGGACGAGACAGAGCTCCGTCACCCCACGCGTCCGCCGCCAAGATCCCCCAAGTGGATGGGAGCTCCGCCTCCGCCGGCCCTCCGCAGGCGCAGTGGTACGTGGTCAGCGCGGATCCTGAGTCCCCCGGCACTATGTAACTTTGAGGTGGATGGTAGGAACCCATCCACACTACTGGTAAAGCACTACCGCTTTTGTCCAAAGGAGCCGCCAAACTCAACAAAAGCTGAAAGTTACATTGTGCTGCTTTAAGGGATGAAAATCTTAAATTGTATCAACACTTTTGAAATGTTTTTCTTGAATGTTTTCAATTTCATGCAACTCAAATTTACCACTTTGACTGGAAGTAAAAGTAGAACATTGAAGTTAAAGTAACAATATAAAATATTTTTGTTGGTTTGTCTACATAGGGTTTTGTTTACATAATAGTAGGAGGATTTAAAGGGAAAATTATTGCTCTTATGAAGTATTTATTCATAATGGAATGTGGTTGATGTCCGTTACTTGATGATGAGAGAAACATGGTTGAGTATGGATCAGATCTGGCCATGATTAAAACACTGGTGGTTTTGTGCATTGGGGTAGTTGAGGGGTCCAAACACTATTATTTTATTGTTATGAGAGGGATTTGCAACTATCTTTACCCTTGTCACAAACCTCAAACCTAGAGAGTAACGGTGCTTCAATTCAGTTCAGTTCTATTTAATAATACATTATTTATTCCAGAGGGGTAATTTATAGTTGTAGTACCTGGCATTATTTAAGTTTATTCAGAGTTGTTATAAATGGTTATTGCAGTGGGCAGGAAGGACATGCTGATCTGTTGAAGCCTGTGACTGAAGACACTGTTGTTGTGACAAGAATGTTCAGGGTTGTCCATTATGTTTTTTCAAATTAATGAAGCATCCTTCTTCAGCATACAGATGTAATTTAGTCAATTTGACACAATAAATGTCAATCAGTCAATGTTTAGGTTGTCAGAACATTGCACATTGGTTTAAGTAATGAGACAAGAATCAGCACCTTACTGCAAACATGTGATTAATGTAACAATGTAGCCTGACGCCAACTGACATCAAATTGCATTTCCTTGCTCCTTTGAAAGGTATCGGGTTCTGACAAGTATTTATATAAAATCCACGTTATGTTTCATACTTAAAGCCTTGTTTTACAAACTCATTGTCAAGTTAATATCTGTCTGTTGGTCTCTTCTCTTCTTCTCAGCTAATTGTGAGCTCGCTGTTATAACAGGAGCCATTTTTAGCTCATAGTAAATTATTTATCAGCTTACATTATTCAACAAGTATAATATGTGCAAAATGCTGGTTAAATGAATAATGAAATGGCAAATCATTTTTAAAAGCACGTATCTCTAAGTGGTAAGCACTTTTGCATAACCTGAGGGTAGTCAGGCGGCCCCCCAGGACTCTGCTGTGTTAATTTAGTCTTCAAACTTATCTGTGATGCTGAAAACATTCACATAACAAACTGTAAGATTTGTTTTTAAATATTTCTGTAATTAATGTCAGGATGAATAAGTCGGACATATTTCTTAGTTACTGCTCTTTCTGATTTTACCTTGTGCTTGCAAAGGGAATTTTTCTGTGGCAAAGATCCATCCATCCATTATCTATACCCGCTTTATCCTTGCAGGGTCACGGGGGTCTGCTGGAGCCTATCCCAGCTCATCACAGGCGAGAGGCAGGGGAACACCCTGGACAGATCGCCAGTCTATCGCAGGGCCACATATAGAGACTACCAGACACACTCACACTCACACCGAACAGGCAATTTAGAATAACCAATTAAACTACTTTGCATGTTTTTGGACTGTGGGAGGAAGCCGGAGTAACCGGAGGAAACCCACGCAAGCACGGGGAGAACATGCAAACTCCACACAGAAAGACCCCCACCGAGCCAGGGAGTTGAACCGGGAACCTTCTCGCTGTGAAGCAACAGTGCTAACCACCAAGCCACCGTGCTGCCCCGTGGCAAAGATATTATGTCATATTGGTTAGAGTTGTCAGAATTCCTCTGTAATTCAAAAAGTAAGCTATATAAGCGGGGGGTGCACACGAGCCAATACTCAAGGGTTTAGATGTTTCCCTGCACACCTGATTCTAATCACTAGCCATGATCAGCATGTCACCAAGGACTACACAACTCTGTTGGTGACACAGTCATGACTATCAGAGTTGTATTGAAACAGGGAAACATCTAAAACGTGCAGTAGAGTGGCCCTCGAGTTGTGTAAATCCTTACACAAGTGTAAGGATTTACACATCAAGGATTTACACACAAGTGTAAGGATTTAGCAAGAGCTAAAATGAATGAAAATGAAATGAAAATGTGAAACGCCAAGGTCAGCAGTTGCTTTTCTTGCAGGATGTTTCTGCAAGACAGTGGTTAGTACCTACAACAGTCAGCAAAGTATCATGTTGATGACAGGTCACTGCAAATGATTACAAAGGGAATATCTGTACCAGACTGGAATATAGAGCAATGGAAGATCGCACTGAACTGTGCACCATTCGTCTGAGGAAGAGATCGCAGTAGGCTGCACAAGGCAATGTGTGGATATTGTGGTGCTCTGGGCAATTTTGATCCTAACATTCATGCGGATGTTGCTTTGATATGTATGTGCCACATACCTGAACATCCCCACAAAGACTGAGAAAAAAACAACAACAAACAAACTGTTCCCTCTCATGTTATTTTGTAAATGGTACAGAAAAGATGTGACATTACACATAGCTACTGCATAAAACCTTTGTGAATGTTTGAGGAATATTATAAAACTTGAAACGAGTTAGTTTGGTTCAGATCTCAACCTGATGACATAGCTGTGACATGTGCTGGAAAAACAATGGTCCTCATAGTTTCCTGCTGTGGTCTCAGTGCCTGACCCAACAGGGAACATGCACTTACTGTGCACCTAATGCCACAACAGATTTTGGCAGCAGATGGTGGACTAGTATGTTGTTGGAAATTAAGAAAGTGAAACAAGAGCTTTCATCCACTAAGGCTGCAAAATCTTCACTTTCATTTTGCGTCTTATTTTCCGCTTTAGGCGCACCGCATTATAAGGTGCAATATCAATGAACGGGTCTATTTTCACACATAAGGCGCACCAGGTTATAAGGCCCATGATAAAACATATAAAGCAAAACAACGCATTCAGGTAAGTCAAACTTTATTCAACTTATTCACACTAAAGGCTGAGTTATGGTTCTGCGTCAAAACGACGCCGTGCCTACGGCCACACGCCGTCACTGACGTGCATCTCCCAAAAATTGTAACTACGCGTCGAGGCAACGCAGACCAAACGCAGACGAGAGGGCTGTGATTGGTTTGCTTGGTAGCAACGCATTTCCGGTTTCCCGTTTTGAAGCAGTCGTGATTTTTCAGCGCTCTTTACTTCGTGTATGTGTGATTTATTTTTTTATTTTTTTTTTTGTTTTTTTGCACAATAGTTGTCCTAATCTCTTTCATTCACTGTGACCGGAAAAGTCGGATAAACTATTCAGGAAAAGATCGCGAACTAACGGTCGCGGGGGGTACTGCACCGCGGCGAAATGGAGTGACGGAGAAGTCCGAAGGGTTCACGACGGCGTAGGCACAGCGTCGATTTGACGCAGAACCATAACTCAGCCTTAACTCAGAATATCGTTCAGTTGTAACTAATACAAATAAATACACTCACATTTTAAATCATTCGTCTTCCCCAAATCCCCAAATAAAAAGTGTCAGAGGTAAGCTTTGTACTACATCCTGTTCTTTGATTGTTTTATCTTTGCCAGTGATAGCGGACACCTGAAGTTCGCGTGAGGTTGGGACAATGTTGTATTTCAACATTTAATTATAATTGGGTTATGATATAGATTTGAAAATTGGGTTTACGCTAAAGACCTGACGGTGGTTTGACGTCTAATTATAGTAAGGTATGGATGATGGTTGCTCTGCCAGCACTACATAATTAGTTATCTAACGTTGTCTGGCGTTGCAACCCGTATCCAACCAAGGACCAACTTTAATGTGTCAGCTGAACGGTCCGATCATCAATCAAGCGGAGTGGCTTCGTTGCTACCAAAGTCACACTAAAACATTTTGACAGATTTTTGACAGTGTATGACATAAAATCGGTTCGAGGTCAGTAAACACAACAAAATTCATACATAAGGCGCACCTGATTATAGGGCGCACTACCAGTTTTTGAGAGAAATTAAGGATTTTAAGTGCACCTCATATATATACATATATATATATATATATATATATATATATATATATATATATATATATATATATATATATATATATATATATATATATACACATACAGTACAGACCAAAAGTTTGGACACACCTAGTCATTCAAACAAAATGGGGAAGTGTGTCCAAACTTTTGGTCTGTATTTTATATATTTATATATATATATATTCCAACAAACTACAACCTGGTCAGACCTTTCAGATTGATGTGTGGGAATGAGTAATCATGAATAATCTTGTCCATGGACAGCTCATCATCACTGCAGGTGAAAAAGTGATGCTGTCTCCAGGTTTGACTGCTTGGCCCTGCTTCCTTCCTACCGCTGTGAGACATGACACACTGCGTCTGACATTAAGATAAGTGGGCAGATGGAGACGAGCAAGAGATGATGAATGGATGTCTCAAGGGCCGAATTAAGGTTTGGCTGAGGTTAAATGTGCATTTTATTTGAATGTCAACTTTTACTGGAAATGAGACTGTAAATGAATTTTGTGCATCTGAAGCTGAAAATAACTGCAGCCAACACAAGGTATGTCAAAGTAAAATGTCAGGTCATTCGAGAATATAAAAATGTTTGTTCCCGATCTAAATAAAATTACAAACATTGCAAATACCTTTCATGTTTATTTGCTATTTAAAATAAAGCTACCGGGACAATAATGGTGTATTTGAAAGTATCTAAAAAAACAGGTATATTTCCTCATAGAATAAAGGCTTCAGGCTTTTGACTCATCTGACAGCAGAGTCCAGGGTCTTATAAACCCTTCCAAGTGTTCCTAACATTGTATGTCGTATGTAGGTTAAAGAAAAATATAGGCATGTGAGAGATTTTATTTATATATTTTACCAAAAAGGGGGTTGGGAGATCTTCACATTGCCGCGGGGAAACCCACTGCCATCCTCTGTGGAGATGGCAGTACGTTGCTTCACTTTTGCATCAGTCAAGTCCAACTTTCATTGCTTTATCCACAGCAACACAACAGACCAAAAGATGTGACTAACAGACTGCAGTGTACAGTACATGTGATGACATATATCCCACTCTGCCAACCGATATGCATCTCATCCCTCCCTCAAACCAACAGAAGACAGCAGAAACTAAATCCCCTCAGGTTAATCGATACCAAAGCACTGACTGGACTTCAACAAAAGGCGACTCCAAAGATATTTGTACAGTTTGCCATACGTCTCACTTTCTGAGAGGCCTTGCTCTCTTGTTTAGTACTCATTTCTTATTCACAACAAATTGAAAACAAATAAAATAAAAGACACAAAAAAAGTATCTTTCCAGTCTGAAAGGCGTGTGCAGAACAGTTGTGGGGACAGAGCAGTTCTTTAGTATATCGCCATTCTTGATGGTAACTGGTATATCTGTCACTGGAGTTGCTTGCATAGTAGCATACCAACAGTATTATGCTCTTTAGTTCATGTATGTCTTATTCCGGTAACCCAATTCTCATCCCTTGCCCTGGTTTCCCAACAATTAGCTCAGATCTTGTTAGTGTCTCTCGCTCATGGTCCTGTAGTTGACTGTAGTGACTGGAGCTTCGCACTGACCCAGACACAAACATTGGTCAAAATGCAAGAGTCAAACCCACGACTCCTCTAACTAAGCCAGTGAAGACCATAATCAGCGGTTCAGTTGAGGGGTTTTTTGCACAATTTTACAAGAAAGAGGACTGTAATGACTTTTCTCTCTTTTGTTCTCAGCTCAGTTATTTGGTGGAATCGAGCTTTTTATGCAATTAAGCCAGTAATTTAGTGATCGCTCATGGAGATAATGTTTTTGTAATGACGGAGGTGAAAAAAGTGGTTTTCAGGTTCCAAAACTGCAGCAGTAAGCAGAATCTGGGAACTGTGGGTGGAGAGTGTGCTTTAATTCCCTTTCAACACTCCTCTTTAAAAAAAACGAAATCTTCAAATGATATTCCGTTTTTTTTTACCATTTTTTCCAACATCTATACATTTATTTCTCAGCTATTTTTGATTTGTTTTTAATGAGAGCCATGATTTCCCCAATTACGGTTAATATGAATCCATCTGCTTCTGTGCATCACACCCTCTTCTCTTTACAGTTTAAACGAAAGAAGTCTTGATAATTTCCCCTATGAACTGTGATGTATGCAGGCACTTCAGTTTCAGATGAAAGAAATCACCACTTGAGACATTATGTAATTGTTGTAGAAATTGAGAGAGAAACTAGAATATTGCCCATGAAAAGACCAAAAGACTCAGACATGACAGTGAAATGAAGAATATTAGAGCAACAACAGACAAGAAATCAAGGAAAAGAAAAAAGAAATTCTATAAGAGATCAGAGAGGGATTATGAACAGCATTATAAAAATGAGGAGATTATCTAAGAAGATGAGTGGATGAAATGAGAAAAGCAACTCAGCAGAGGTGAATATGTCATATAAAAGCCAGAGAAGGTTGAATAGACACGCTAAGCAGATTTAAATGTTACCAAAGCTGAACATAATTATATTTCATGCACAATAAGGCTGTGCCACATTTCATTGGGCTCTATCTGAAGGCTTTCACCCTCAATCCCCCCAAAAAAGGTGACACAAAACTTCCCTCTGCTGTTACAGAATTCCATTTTCCTCCATGTTCCTCACCACTGTAGCTCATGTTGAGGGCTCCCCAAAACAAACAAATGGGGGGAAGTAATACAATTCAATCCTCACATATATTAAACATTTGTGTTTAAGTCATAAGCAGCAACCTGGTCAGTTGTGGACAAAAGGGAAAGTGAAAAACTGATTGTACTGAAGTGTTCCCTTGCAGGGCTTGGTCAAAGCAGGGTTGGGAGAACTGCTTACTCATTTCTGATGTGATCATGCCTCATATCCCAGCCTGCCAGTGAAAAAAAAAAAAAGATTCATTCTGCATTCCTCATAGCCCTTGTGGTTTTGACTACTCATTATCACTCATTTGCAGAGCAAAAATGTGAGATTAGGGAACCATTTTTAAATTGAAGTCATATGCAGATAAGAAATCAACTCATTGCAACAATTTTTATTCCAACTGGTTTGGTAACATGATGCTTCCTTTGCACAGACACTTAAAGATGTTTTGAAAATAGGCAAAAGTAAAATGCAGTACACAGTTTCAGTAGGTAAGTTATTGTTGATGACATATTTGACTGTAAGATGATCCGAGAGTTCAGGAAGGATATTTGTAAATGAGTAAAGAGACAGCAGGTGGACAGGATAACTGACAGATTGGTTTATTAGACAGGGCACATATCAATAAGGCAAAACACAAAGATCAGCTGTGGCTGTTGTTACTTGACTGACTCAGGCTGTGATCCAGTAACAAAAAAGAAGGGCAGGTATACTGAACAGGAATGAGGTGACTGCACACAAGTGTAGAGGATAATAGGAGCCAGAGACCAGGCCCAGACAGGCACATGAGAGGGGAAGGAGGGAATACTCCAGAAATGTCTGACCTGGGCATACAGCACAACACAGGCCTGTAGGTGAAGGACTTCCTGACAAACGGACCTCAATCCATGGAGATGGGATTGCACATCTCCTCCTTCCTGACCCCAATCGCTGGTGCTCCCCAGGGTAACGTGCTCAGCCTCTTCCTCTACTCCCTCTACACTCAGGACTGCTGCACCCCATCACAGGACACCAACGCAGTCATTAAATTTGCAGACGACACAACAGTAGTGGGGGGCGATGAGGGAGTGTGAAGGCCGAAATATGGTTCTGCGTCAAAACTGCGTTGGCCTACGGCGCGTGGTTTTCGTCCACGCAGACCACACGCCGTCACTGACGTGCATTTCCCGAAAATTGTAACTACGCATCGAGCGACGCAGACCACACGCAGACGGAGAGGGCTGTGATTGGTTCGCTTGGGAGCAACGCATTTCCGGTTTCCGGTTTGAAGCAGTCGTGAACTTTCAGGGCTCTTTTCTTCTTTTATGTGCAATTTTTTTTATTTTGGTTTTTTGCACAATAGTTGTCCTTATCTCTTTGATTCACTGTGACTGGAAAAAGTCGGATAAACCATTCAAAAAGATCGCTAACTAGCGGTCGCGGGGGGTACTGCACCGCGACCAAATGGAGAGACGGAGAAGTCCGAAGGGTTCAATACGGCGTCACGGCTGCGGCGTGTGCTCTGCGTTGGTGTGACGCAGAAGCTTAATTCAGCCTTAAGTCTGGATACAGGAAGGAGGTGCAGGTGCTCACGGTGTGGTGCAAAGACAACAACATCAAAAGAACAATTTTCTTTTGCACGGGGCCGCGTAACTAGTGAGCGTAAGAACTCATAATCGACTTCTGGAATGGGGGGGGGGGCTGGGAGGTGTGGTTGAGAAGGCTTTTAACTTCAAATTTCTGGGTATCTACATCTCAAAAGACATCTTATGGACCATCAACCCCCACATGTCTGTAAAGAAGGCACAGCAGCATTTATACTTCCTGAGAATACTCAGGAAGGTGAACGTATCCCAGCACCTGCCTGTGTCCTGCTACCACGGCCTCCTGGTGTGGTACAGGAGCTGCTCTGCAACACCTGTAGAACCACTGCTTTGCTATTGCTGCTACTACTGTTAATTGAGGGGTTTTTAACATAAAAATAACATTGCATGCTGTTTGTGCAAACCTTTTTGCATTTCCTTCCCCTTGATGAAATATTCACTTGGCAAGTATTGGAGATTGCCCTCTTATCTTTTTTACTGAACTTTCGACCTTCAAATGTTTTTATCGGCTGGGCGCCATGTTTACAATTGACTGCCAGCAACATGTGAAAAGGGAATAATTTGCAAAATTTGCAAACCGGTTACCAGTGTTTGTGAGTATGTGGGAATGGACTTGAGTGTTTCATATGTGTGTATATGTTTTGTATCTGTTTCTTTTCTTTCTCTTCACCTGACGCCGGAACCTGGCAGTACAACAAAATCTCATATTTTGCACATTGACAATAAAGTCTTGTAACTCAAATCAACGGATCTGTTCTGGGTTCCCTGCTCATTATGAGTGCATCATCCAGGTTTTTGTGAACACTCTTGTTTACACCGGATAAAGTAATTACAAATATTCAACTGAAGTCAGTCAGTTAAGTTTAACTACCTCTGACAAGCCTGTCTACATGAGTTTGAGCTGTATGTTTAAGTGCAGCATTTTATATTTGACTTTAGAAGCAGCACTGATGCAGCTACAGGATGTTCTCCATTTATAAACCCAAGAAGATAAAATGTAAAGTTTGTACCTGACATCAGAGCATTGGTTAGATGCAGTAAGGAATTCTCAAAAAGGTGAGACTTCTGCACGTACATGTTGTCCCAAAGGCATTAAGACATTGACTTAACTTAAAATAGCTGCTAAGGAAAAAGTTCAGACAACTTTTTAAATCTTTTGGGAGATTTTCCGCAAGAGGAGATTAAAACAAAGCCAGGGAGGATTTGCTGACAGTCGTTTTCCGGTTAGCAGTTGGAGGCAGTTGGAAGCAGTTGGAAGTGCTGTGACTGCTGCTCACCTCGTCTGTCTAACTGAGAGGAAGAGGAGGAGGAGGAGGTGTCAGAGGGGGGACAGGAGAGAGTGCAGTATTGATCAACCGGGTGTTAAGGTGACCCACAGACAAGCCCACTGGGAGAAGCCTTCATCTCAGTCTCTAACTATCCCTGCCTTCTGCTGCCTGTGCTTTTACTCTCACTGCTTTCAATTTTCCCATTTGTGTATCCCAACTATTTGAAAAAAGGATTCTGTTCAAAAAGTACATTTTAAGAAAAGGATTCAAAAACTTTTCCCCAGTGGTCTTGTACATGTTTTTCTTAGTGTAGAAGGTTTGGTTAGTCTATGGAAATGCTGAAATGTGCACATCTAGAGTTACACAATATTCTAATGAGACTTTGGGTGGACGTCTGGGTCGGCCCTGCAAGTACTCCTCTTTTCAGTTTGGATCATACTTCTGTACCTATACCTTGGTTTTGACGTGTGTCACAGGGCTCTGTTGTTGGTGGTAGAAAAAGATTCAGGCTAAATGTATGACTACTCAAATAACCTTAAAATACATTGACATGGCGACTTAATGCTTTGGTGTCAAAATTGTGGTCAGCACCCGAAATTTAAAACGCTTTGGTGGATTTAAGCTGCTTTCATATAAAGCGCGGTTTGCACCGCGCACACCGCCGGGTGGGCGCAGAGTCGGCGCAGAGCAAGGCGCGCATGCGTGCATCGCGCACATATTTGTTGCAAGTTGCTCGGCGATCGGAAAACGTTTTTCCGGTCTGGCGCCCTTTTCCCCTCTCGTTTGGACGTACAGTAGCCTACAACTCGATTTGAAAAAATGATCTGTCCCTACTTGAAAGAAAAGCCCTGGCTTTAGTTCTTCTGAGGAGGAGGAGGAGATGAGCAGCAGCAATAAGGAGGGTCCATGAAATCCTCATGGCAAGACAGGATTTGGGGGAACACAGGCTCGTACCACTTTTAAACACACCTGGTATGTCCAAATTCTGGGAGATTTCTCTCCACTTTTGTCCCTTTTTATTGACTTCACGATAGGCCTGCAGTCTTGTATCCCACAGCTCCTCACACATGGCTACTCACAGCCAAGATAATTTTTTTCTCCATCTTGATCGTCTCTGATCTACAACCTGCACGTTTTTTTTCACCCTCCACCACCTTCTCTTCTATTGGACGCACCGAGATGTCGTCACAGTGAAATTAAAAAAAAACGGTGAAATTAAAAAATGTTCAATTCAAGCCTGAATTATGGTTCTGCCTCAAACCAACGCAGAGCACACGCCGTCGCCGTGACGCCGTCGTGAGCCCTTCGGACTTCTCCGTCACTCCATTTCGACGCGGTGCAGTACCCCCCGTGACCGCTAATTCGCGATCTTTTCCTGAATGGTTTATCCGACTTTTTCCGGTCACAGTAAATCAAAGAGATAAGACAACTATTGTGCAAAAAAAAACAAAACAAAAAAAATCATACACGAAGAAAAGAGCGCTGAAAGTTCACGACTGCTTCAAACCGGAAACCGGAAATGCGTTGCTTCCAAGTGAACCAATCACAGCTCTCTCGGTCTGCGTGTGGTCTGCGTCGCCTCAACGCGTAGTTACAATTTTCGGGAAATGCACGTCAGTGACAGCGTCGTTTTGACGCAGAACCATAACTCAAGCTTCAGGCAGGCAGGCGCGGCGCATCGCCGCAGCAAGCGTCCTCTTGCGCGGCACCGAGCTCGGCGGCAGAGCGGTCTGCTCTTGCACCGCGGCAGCACATACACAATGAATGGGAAAGCCGGCGGCGGTGTGCACTTTGCACCCTCTATGTCTATGTGAAAGGGCCTTAACAGTGTTGGAGTGCCGTTTCAGGTCCTGGGGCTGACTTGAATATCCAACCTGTCCAGGAGGAGAAGAAACAGCCATGGTTGTGTTCCGTGAGTCAAGACAGGAATGGCGAGGTCAGTAACTGGATATACAGTAGCAGGGAAAAAAAACAATGATGTGACTTTACCAAGACGGTTTTACAGTTTTCATAGTAGCATGTGGAGGCAGCGACCACACATTCACTGAGAGGCTGCAGCTGGAACCCGAGCCGCCAGGACCTGCTTCTGTAATCACATACAATTAATGATACAAGTGGATGAAAGCAGTTAGAGAGAAAGACTGCCTCAACCAAGTGAATGCTAGGAGCTTAAGAATTACATTCTGACATGTCTGGATCTTCTTTATTTCAAATATTCTGCCACTTACCTCCATATATTTCGGAACTTTGCACTCCATAAACGATGGCAACATTTTCATCTACACTCCAGCAGCTCTTACATGATCTGTGATTAAGCTCAAAGTAGAGCTCTGCATTTACCGCTTTAGCAGCATCATTATGATGCTGCCGCTTCCTCGGTCAGAGTCACTATCTCACATAAAGAGCTTTTTAAGACTATTTCAACAGGCTGAAGGTGTGTGGCCCTGTTCCTCTTCTGTAAGCTGCTTTGTACTATTTTACAGTTAGGCCTACTGGGAATTTATAGTTTCTATTCAACTGTTGTTTCATACCCTGTTATTACATACCATCTGCTGATATTACATAAATTGATATAAACATAGTGAACATTGTCTCTCTCTAAAGTGATTGTCACAAAATGAAATCACTGTTCACAGAAACACTGTCTTGACAAGTTCCCGTCTGAAGAGATGGGAGTTTTGGCAGGCAGCATGATAGTCGTCTAATCTCTCAAACCACCTGGAGAAGATGGATAATCAAGGTCTCTCTCTCTTTCTGTCTATTAAGTTATCTCTGCTCGTCATTCTCACCCATTCTCAGCAATTAAAAATGTATGTTAAGGGCGTGTGTGTGTACTTTTAATATGTACAGTATACTATATCTTGGTTTTTGAATGAATTTGGTCGTAGCCATTATTGGTGCCAAACTAATGAATTTGTGGACTTTTGTGTGACCTTTGTTTCAGTGTGTTATAATTGACAATGAACCCATACATATTTTATTGCGTTTTGGGGAGGTTATGGTCCTTTAAATAACCTCACAACTTGAGGTGAAATTTTCTAGTTTTAAGTAAAAAATACATAGCTGTTGTGCCCAAATTTGGGCAATATCCGTCCATTTATTCATAACCTTTTCAATTGTATCCAGGGTCACAGGGGTCTGCTGGAGCGTATCCCATGTCCTACTGGGTGGAAGGTAACGTGCACCCTGGATAGGTCCCCAGTCCATCACAGGGCCACACAGAAACAACCAACCGCACACACTCACTCACTCCTAAAGTGAAGTTAGACTACTTAGTGTTTGTTTTGTTATGTTTTAAGACTCGAGGTGGAAGCATGAACACCCAGAGGAAGCCCATTCAGCAACATCATTTGTTAAAAATGACTGAATACCTGAATCTGAACTTAAACAGAAATTTTACCTTTAAAGTAGCTTAGAAAAGAGTTTAATAATCACAGGTGAGATATATTCTACACTACCTGATAAGCACACATTTTGATGGGGATGTGCAGCTATGCACGGAAATCTACATAGTAGATATTCTGACATTATAAAGAGGTCAGAGTTTGTCTTCAGGGAGAATAGATCATCTCATATAATAAGGTGACACCAAAATGACAAAGATGTTTGAAAAGATGACTTATTAAAGAAAAGCAATAAGATGTGAGAAGATACGTGGAGGTGACGTCTACCATCCAGATAAAAATGAAATTCAGCATATGATGAAGGACAAAATGCCTTCAGCATAATGAAAGTTATCAGGGCAAGACAAGATAAAATCATATTGGGCCTTACTTCATATGAATTCTTAGATAGTTTATACAATAGGATTTATTTTACACCAAAAGTATTTTGGGATTATGCACAAATGGCATGAAACAGCTGCTGGGATCTGAGGATGAGTTTGTACGGTTCTCCACCAGAGGGCGTCACGGAGCAGCAGCTCTGCAGGAGGGAGGACCCCAGCAGGTGTGATTGCACACCTGCAGATCATCAAGCCTCGTCAGACGGAGGACAAGAGGAGCCTGTTGGCAGCGCTTTGGTGCGTAAGAGTGTTATCATACCACGGCGAGCCCTCTGTGGTTTCCGCTGAGCGCTGTCGTATAGACCTGTTCCTCGACATAACCATTTTGTGTTTTTCAAAGGTTACCTGCACCTGCCCTCTGGACCTCCTCTTTACACCCTCGTGGCTTCTGTTTGACCAGCTGCAAACCCTCCGTGAAGATTCTGGACTTCTTCACCCACGGCTCATTTACACAAGGCTCTTCTCCCATCCCCCCCTAAGAGGGGTGGGCAATCCTGGTCCTCGAGGGCCGGTGTCCCTGCAGGTTTTAGATGTTTCCCTGCTTTAACACACCTGATTCTAATTAATCATCGTCATCAGCTTGTCATCCAGGGCTGCACAATTCTGTTAATGACACAGTCACTTGTATCATGGTGCAATGAAGCAGGGAAACATCTAAAACCTGCAGGGACACCGGCCCTCGAGGACCAGGATTGCCCACACCTATTTGTCACTCTAAGGCCCTGTTTACACGTAGCAAAAACGGTGGTGTTTTCATGCGTTTTGGCCGTTCGTTTACACGAAAACGTAGCTCAAAGTCACCAAAAACGATCATTTCTGAAAACTCCGGCCAAAGTGGAGATTTTCAAAAACTCTGTTTTCACGTTTGTGTCTAAACAGAGGGAAATGGAGATTTAGGCTTCAGAACGTCACATTATGCAACAGAAACGTCACCAGCATCATTTGTGCGACCTGTGTTTACAATGTGTTTGGCCACCGTCAATGTTTTCTTGAATTTTACCTGTTTTATATTCTAAAATCACACTTAAATGTAACTCCACTTCTCTGTCACTCCAAACGAAAGACTCGTTCCATTTTGGAAGTAACTGGCAGTCAAGGCTGATTTATGGTTCCGCGTTACACCAACGCAGAGCCTACGGCGTAGGGTACACGGCGACGCGCATCGTACGTAGGTTACGCCATCGATTTAACGCGGAACCATATTATTCAGGCTTCACACGTGTCATTTGTTGACGTTTTCTTCCAGGATTCTGATTGGCTAGCATGACTTTATGCTTCTCGTTACACTGCCCCCTGCAGGTTTGGCTGCTCATAGCACCTTAACAGCGTATTTATGCTGGTTCGTGTAAACAAGGGTATTTTTCAAAACGTAGAGGGGGATATATCCATTTTTGTAAATATCGGGCTATGTGTAAATGTGGCCTAACTCTCCTTGAGCTCCGGATTCAGTGTCTCCATTTACTCAACACTCCTTGGCTCACCTCCACCTGGATTCATCCTCTCTTATCCCATACATTCCTCCCAAGTGGATCTACATCTTCTCCACAGTAAGACCTGTTATCGTCTGCAAATCTCCAGGTCCATAATTCTGCGTCTCACCATTCCTCACTCTGTCTCCAGACTCTGACTCCAGGAAACACCCAGACTCGGCACAATCATTCATATCTTTAAAAATAAACTCCTTAAAGCACCTTGCCTACTGAGTGATTTGCATTTGGGTCAGGTACTTACAGAAAAAAAAACCATAACGGCGTTTCAAGACTTAACTTTATCTGACTGCATAGATTATATCTTTGCAGTGCTGGTGTATTGTAACAATAGTTGCCATTTATTTTGAACGCTTTTTTTCTGACTGTCCGGCCACACAGTTCTTACATTTTCTGTTGGGAAAAGCAAACGTGATCCGTGTGGTGTCAGGTGACTTGTCAGAATGCTGAAGGCAAACGATTGCAACATTTTGCAATTGAACAGAACCTTTGTATAGTCAAGACCTGCTCCTCTTTGACACAAGTTGGCATGAACTTCAGCAATAAAAACACTTCACTCCTCCGCTCTTACAAAGCCAAGGAAAGTGACTCACTGCTTTACATAAAACCCTGATTCTGTCATTACAGGGCAATTATTTTAGAGTGAACTTACCATATGAAAGTCCCTTATTCTTTTGCTGGCAACTCCAGCTGGGAGACTGTCCTCTATTCAGCAGCTCTTTGATTGCAGATTTAAATTGTGCAGGGAGACAGAGCCGTAATACTTCATAAGGTGAAATTCTGATGCATAATTACATGGCAATCGTGTCCAGAGGCTAAAAGTCTGATTGGTTCCCTGCTGCAGACCTTCAGAGCCAACCTCCTGTGGAAGTGAACACTACACTCTCCTCGCATGACTATGAGCAAACAAATTACCTTTTGTGTGCTGAAACGTAGACTGTAAAAATAAATACTAATTGCTTATAAATACTGGATATTTAAATCCTGGGAACAGCGAACAGGAAAAGACCACAAGAATGAAATTGAAAACTGTAGATTTCTTAAAAGTTACTTCAACATGATGGGAATGGAAAGACCATCCATTCTTAAAAGCCAGCGTATGCAATGGTATGGGGAGTGTTGTCCCTGGATGACCTGTATATGTATCAAAAATTGATACACGGGAATCAATAAAAAAAAAAGGTGTAGGTTTTTATAGAGCCGATCAGCTTACACCTCACATTAAAATCTAGATTTTTTTCTTCTCCTCTCTGATTGCTTTCCTGCCTGAAATAAGTACTCTTCAGAAAAACACAAACATATTATCATCTCAAGTATTCTGGGCCTTTTTCACTCAATGATGCAAATTAGGAGTGCAAACAGCATAAATCAGTTGGTACATTCAGTCTATTCTGCATTGCACAGATATTTGGCCCTGCAGTGATTTTAACCTCCAACCAGCCAAGTTACTAACAGTGAATTGGCCCAATACTTTGGACGTCTAACAACTTTCTCATTGAGTTCCACTTTTGCTGGAATTGCCGAAGCTTTATTAAATATTTTTTATGATTTTTAAAATCCACACACTTTTCCATTCATGCAACCTGCTCTTATGAATGAAGTGAGAAGAGTTTGTTTGTTTTTAATAGAGGATGCGTCAAATGAGGCGTGCCATGCCCCTTTTTTATATGAGTGAGCCCAGAGCATGAAGAGGAAACCTGGGCCCGATTAACTCAGTTGATAACTCCGAGCCACATTTTCATCACAGTTTTGGCACAAAACCCAAGTTATATTTCAAATGTTTATTAAAACCAGATTCAAAATGACTGCAATTCCATTAAGTCAGGTTTTATAACAAAGTTGTGTTTTCTTCCCTTGCAACAAGTCCTTCCAAGAATATTGGCCATGGATGTCTGGAGTGTTGGAGACAAACTTTAGGTTACTATCAAAAATTGTCCCCATGTGTTTATACTTTTCCACCATTTCTACTGATGATGTGTCATCGCCAACTCCATCCATCCATCCTTCTGTAAATATACTATACCTGCTTAATTTTGTGCAGTGTCACAGGGGTCTTCTGAAGCCAATCCCTTCCCATGGACAGATTGCTAGTCCATAGGTTCTCAGGAAACTTTCGCCTTTGCTTTCTCTGGTCCATGTTCAGTGTGGTACCAAACAGCAGAGTGATGAATATTAACCCTTGAATAGTCAGACTGACTGGATGAAGATTGAATACACCTGTGATGTTAATTAAAAGACACGCTTTAGTTTAACATATCATAATGGTCACATTATTTTACATCATTTCTAGAGGTACCAACTCATTCGTGCAGGACAGTTATATTAGTTTATTTTTTTATGTTCTGTTTAACCAAAGTTCAACAAATTTTCACTAGGTCTGATTTTGATTTTCTTAAATAGTGAATAAAATAATTATGTATTATTGCTTTTTCAAGTTTAAGATATTTCATTGACCATTGTGCGATTTTCTTTCTTTCCTGGAACGATACCGATACAGTTATCCAACTGTATATAAAACTTGAAATTACAATATTCAAGCCACAATTATAAGCTACGGTTGGTGTTTTGTGGCACGTTTAAGATAAAATTGTTGGAATCCAAGTGTGTTGGCAGGTAGAATGGCAATGGTTTGACAGGTGCTCATGAGTCCCCCTCACTGGACAACTTTATAAATATATATATATATATATAGATATATATATATATATATATATATATATATATATATATATATATATAATATATATATATATATATATATATGTGTGTGTGTATATATATATATATGTGTATATGTATAATTTATTTATTGATATTGTTTCAAGGTGTGAGAATTTGGATTGCTGCGTCCTTGCTTTCAACATTTAAATTAAGTTAATTTAGTAAATTTTAACAACAGCTTTATTCTTTGACATATAGAGGATTGTTGTTTTATTTGTAATTTTCATTTTTTTTAATCTGTTATCAGCTCAAACACCACCTTGATGGAATGGCCGCACGTCATTGGCTGGTGTAGGTGGGTGACGCACTGCCATTCCATCAAGGTGGCTGGTAGTCTCTCTCAATATGTTTGAGCTGCTTTTAGTCTCAGATATTTTACATTATGCTGATCTGAAACATCTAGTAAAAGTCCAAGTCCGCCCCGAATTTTGCCAAGTTTTGTTCCTCCTCCTTCGTTGATGTTTTTATCGGTTTTCGTGTTTTCTTCCCCGTTCCTGTCCCTCATGAGGATCCGCTGAAGTTCACGACTGGCCACACCCACATTTAAAACCACGCTCCTTCATTTGAATTTAGAACATGAAATAAATAGAGCCTGAAGTAAATTAAAATGTAATCAAATGTAATAACGTATCGTTACAAAATGAAAGTGTCAATAAATAACTAAATATTTCATTATGAAATAAAATTGCCATGAAATAATTCCATATTAATTAATGTTGTATTCATTTCATCGTCATATTAATTTATTTAATTGAATATTTCATAATTTAAGTATTTATTTAATTTTGAATGAATCGGCATTCCATAGTAAAACTATATAATAATTATAATAATAATAACAATTTCTCTGTCCGTCTCGGATTTTCGAACAGGCATATTTGAGTCGTCTTGTTGTCCTCTGAAGGACCCTTCACAGATCCAACATGGCGGCCTCCGTGCGGGTGTGCAGTGCCCTCCGCATCACAGTTGGAGGTTTGGCTTATTATCTCTTAATGTCTCTGTTTTTTATCCTCACGGCTTTATAAGACGAGTGGCGTGTGTGTACCGGGGAGTGTGTATATTGGCCCGGTGGAGTGTAACAGCTCCGGTCAGTGCGACCCTGGAGGAGCCCGACGGTTCCACACACATTTGTCGACATAATAACTTCCAAACGCGCAGTTTATGTACAAGCTTTATCTGTGAATTTTAAATGTCCCGGGATTCGTTCAACTATCCAAAGAAAGAGCGCTCATCCCGTGTGTCAGAGCTGCTCTATTACTCTGTTACTAACGCAGCTCCATCATCTGTCTGGATGAAGGACTCAGGGGTCGATATCACATCACTAAAGTGCTTCTATTGATGAATAAAGGCTTTTTATTGTTTTTATGGGACATGGCGGTGGATGTGAAAAAAGTATATAGTTCCCCTTACTGAACTCCATTCAAAATAGTTTCAAATTAATCTTTTGTATAATATAACCGTGTATTTACCACACAGAAACATTTATTGAGCAAGTAGTTCCTCCTTTCTGGTGCAAGACAGTGTATCTGAATGTAATCCAGGAAACCGAATCTTCACACTATTAATGTTTGTCATAAAAAGTGTCCCCTTCAAGAAAGAGGACTTTGTCATAAATTACCTAAAGCATTCACTTTACCTTTATGTGATATAAAAAGGAATTTTGAACAATATCCAATATCCAGTAATATCCTCTTATTTTCAATATTAAATACATTCACTGTATTTTTTTAACTAGATATGCAAAAAATACTGATTGTTTTAATTTGCATAATCTTATGAAATGTGTCAATAAAATAAGCAAAAGGACTCATCATACCTTTTTTCACAAGTACTGAAACTATTGTCGCAGATTATATAATCTAAGATGAATGTTTTTTAACTTTATTAAATAATTGTAAATAGAACATAAAACGCATCTTGGAAAATAACAAAAATTATATTAAAAATGTTGATAGAAAACTGGTAAGTGACTCTTGAAAGTCACCTACGGAACTGATTTTGTATTCAGTGTTTACATACATAAGTAGTTGGTAATTAAGTAACTGTAAGTACTAAGGTTATATCATTATCTGAAGTTTAAATGAGTATTTTAAAGCCACTCTATACAGCATTGCCATTGATGACCACCTGGGGGCAGCATAACACAAGAACGCTCACGTGTCAGCGCCTTATGTAAGACACAACGGAGTACACCTCTAGTGAGACAAAGTGCTATTACAAGATGTGTCAGTGTCTTTTGCCATCGCGGCAGATCTGTCTGTCCCCCGCGCTACAGAAGTGTTATTGCTACACATGTGTGACTGTCAGACTTTTAGAGTGGGTAATTTAGCCAAGCTGTCATCTCAGTGTGACATGTGTTGATAGGTGTTTGTGTTAAACCTGTGAGGCGCATGTCTCTCTTCCAGGTGCAGCATCACTCCGTACCGTGGCGGGAATCGCTCACATGAGTCGGTGCTCGGCTGGCTCTCTCCAGAGACTCCCTGCATTTCCACTGATCCCACCAACAACGTGGCAGCAGACCAGACATGGCAGCTTCTTCAACAAGTGTATGTATACAATATTAATGTATAACTGCCACTACTTTGTCTTGTCAACAGGATCTGTTTCCCTTTGTATCCATTAGATGGTGTGAAAACACGACAAAATTAAAAGCACATGAGCAAATTATTGAATGGCCAGTTGAAAATGACATGTTCGAGGCTGAATGTAAAACTAAAAAGTAAATAATTAAAACAGTAAAACTAAATAAAAATAATAATTCCTTTACGGAGAATCAGTGGCTAAGTTTGCACCCAGACTCAGAACATTGGATTTTTCTTTTTTTTTTTTTTTTTTGTAAAACAGCTCTGAGGCTCTGTTGTATGGAAATTCTTCAATAAGCGTCCCGTTGATGCTCAGCAGCATTACAGGCTGCAACGGGACACGCATGCAGCCCGTTTCTCAAGTCAGTCTTCACCTACAAATAGAAACAATAATGAGATTGTTTCTCTGAATTTCCTACACCCTACTTATTAGTTTCTAGTTTGTGTCTGATATATTATTACATCTCTTACCTTATTCATTGTTGAAAAGTCCCTCTCACAGTTCACACTGTTAAGTTGACAGCTTAATGCTGTCAATTAGTTTACTGAAGTAAGCGATACTGACTTGGCACCGGGTCCAATTAGCTTAAGCTACCGATATGTAATGTTAGCTGACTATCAATATTTTGAGAATGTTTATTTAACTTGTAAAATCTATTATGAGCTATCTTAAGCTTATAGGTCTACCTTCTCTCCGGTACGTTGCTGCCCTGTTTTCCAAGGGGACACCTGGTGCCTGATGTGATGTCAGTTTTCACAATATATCGGCTCTTGTGAGAAATTAACAATGTATTAAATAAAATAAAATAAAATTAAATTAAATTAAATAAAAGTACAAACAGAGCAAGATAGTTGTCTGTAGCTTACCGTGTGCTTGGGCCTCCTCCTACCTACTAACTTTTTTTATCATTCTCATTTTACTAATTGTACTTGTCTTTACTAATTGTACTTGTCTTTGTTTCTGTTTTCTTTTTCTTATTGCATTTTTACCTTTTCTGCTTTTAACATCTTACCTGCCTATATTGGACTACAGATGGAAACTAGCCTTGTGCTACAATCTGGCACATTTACATATGTATATATGTTCATCAATGTGCATTGTCCTGAGAAATAAGTAAAGTAAAGTACCATAATATTCACGAGTACGCGACCCAGTGCAGGACTCTGCTGTGAAGGTGGAGACATGCAACATGTTGAAAAATGAATGGATCTGGAAGACGTTGCTCAAGAAGAGGGCTTTTGTTGCTCTAAAACTTCACTGTGCTTTTTTGTATTAATGCCGTCACAGAAGTGTAAATTATCGTTGCCAAGTTCGCTGATGCAACTCTGCACCTTTACAGTCTCTATGGTCGTTCTCATCGCTGATCTGGGCGGGACAGCAACCAAAAAAAAACATCAGTTTACTACCAAGGCCACTTCTTGTATGGATTGTATGTATGTTAACAAATAAAATGGAAGTTGGTGAGAACATGAAATATGAGTTCATTAGAAATTAAAGTCAGAGTAAATGTAGGAACCTGTTTTTTTTAAACTGTTCAATTTTTCTTGACTCTGCATGATTTTATGGGAGGTGTTTATTCTCCTGTTTGTTACTAATTTTAACTATTAGTGTCTTGCATTTCAGCATATCTGTAAAAATACCGAGCTCCAGATTCAGCTCCAGAATATGCTGATGACAAATTGAACGTTTTTGAAAGTATGTTCTGAGCAGAAGTGAGTGGGAGAGAAACACACCAGCGAGGCTCTAAAATCTCAGAAAACACCTTTTAGAAAAGTGTTCTCTACAGCAGAGCACATGATTCAAATACAAAGGAGGTCCACACATCTTTTTGATTATTGGTCATCAGTGAAGGTTGATTCATGCAATCAGAACTCATTTACACAACATAGATGGCGTCATTAACTTTCCTTTTTTTCCACAAGGCTTTACCTCAGTGTCACTGCTTTGTTTCCTGACTGCTTTCATGGTATTGAGATATATTTATATAATTTTATAGATCTGTTTTTTTACTTTAATGGTGTACCAGTTCTGGCTGAATGTCTCTCACACAGCTGCAGCTTTCTGCCCAGCATCCCTGACTCACTGTTTCCATCATGAGCCCTTTATATTAATATTAGCTCACGGGAATGATGCGGTGGTCTCATTCTACTTTTATTTATCATGCTTCTAAATGATTTCTCGGATGGATCTTATTCTGTAGATATACTGTCAGTTCTGAAGTGACATATCTTTTTACATATTTTCATATCTTTATCAAATGTTTTTACATTACAGAATGTGTGTATTTAGGAAACAAGTTGCAGAGTGCAACTTCCTCATCCCCAGATCAGACTTTCAAACTTTACAGGTTGAACATCTGTAAAGTTTTGTGTTTGAGAGCCTGGAATCAGCTTTTTGAACTTCTAAAGGAGTCGGTTATTTAAAATAGTATTCTTTTTTTCTTTCTTACATTATTTTGTGAGATAAGAAATATATGTCAATCTTCAACTTTTGGAACCTCATTTTATCCGATCAATCAACTGTTGCTAAAACCACGTTAACAGGAAATATGCTGAGGTTTAAAAAAAATAAGTACTTTTTGTAGGAACCAAAAGCAGGAAGCAGTTGAACGTACCTGCGTGAATTGAGCTTTTTGTGGCAGTTTGACTTTGATTGACTTTGACCATTGATTCTTTTGTGTTTGAGTTATGATCACAGTGCAGCATCAAACTGTCTTCTGATGAAGTCCATGAACTAATATTTTCTCTTAAAGTTTGGACTTTTTGGATGGATGTTTTGCAATTATTTTTCTTTCCTTTTATTTTCTGTTTTTATAGCGATAACACGTTTTCTGTTTTTTTAGATTAGATTGACTAAAGGTTGAGTCCTTTATTCATCCCTCAGTGGGGAAACTCGCTTTGTTCAGCAGCAGTACAATGATGAAAAAAGTTAAAAATATATAATTACAAAGTATAAACAGTATACAGTGGAATAAAAATAAAAGTAGCGCAGTACGAGAAGAATTAAAAACGGCAAAAAAAAAAAATAATAATTTGGGCCATTTTTTCCCTTGTGTGTTTATAGTGACAGCATCTGAACTGTGGAAAGGTGTGCTGGCTGAGACCGGTGCCGGAGCCAGGAGGGGTCGAGGAAAGCGAACCAAACGTCAACTAAAGAGAGACTTGAATCGAGGACAAATGGTTGGAGAAGGTGAGAACTTATTAGCCTCACAAATTAAATAAATAATGAGTTCTTACATTATTTTCTCTGTTCTAAAGCACAAATATGTCCTCTTCTTTGCTTTGAACTTCTCCTTAAGAGTGCAAAAGTTTGAACTCACGTATCTGACAGATGCTAATAAGTAGCTGATGGACACGACTCGCTGGAATATTCATAACCTAGTGTTGATTAATTTATTGCTTTGCTAAAGAGAGGAATTTATTGTCACTCTCTCTGCCCTCTTTTTCTGGGTTTTTAGTCATTTTGTCCACATTTCTTCTCTTGAGTCTGTACATCCTAGAATCAACAGGATACTTTTTTTTTGCTTTCATTTAAATGTCACCGTTTACCTACGTACTACTTTTCCTTCTTTGCTGACACAAGTCTTTTTAATCTTTTAAAATGGGTAGAAAATGTCTCCACCATCTGCTTTTAATATGAAAATAACATGGTTTGTTGTTTTCCTCTTTTATTTCTCCTCATACAAGAATAAGGAATATGGGTTCAGAAAATGATTGGTACAAAATATTTTCTTGTTTTCTAAATTCTACCTTTGTCTTAAACGTTGAGGTCGCGGTGGTTTTCTGTGGCCTGGTCTGAACGCTCCGGTGCTGAAGGACGGCGCCGTGCAGAGCATGACCCGAAGAGGCCAGGCTGAGCAACTGGAGGTCCGGGCTGAATTAGGTATGCACAGACACATCTGCACACGCACACTTACAAAATCAGCTTAGATCATAAAGCACACACAAACATGCCGTTCCTTTAACGGCGTGAACTTGTATAACATTGATCTTTAATACCAGCTGCCCGCGTCAAATTTCACAGCTGTCAACCAGTGAGAGAAAACCAAGGAGAACTCAGTTACTGGAAAATAAATTGACTTTTCATGAAGAAACTTGAGGGGAAATGAGGTCTTAATTTTCAGAAATATAGGCATTACTGGTATGAGACTTACCAATTGGTCCCGGCAGCGATCTCATTTGTTCACAGTAATTACACGGTTAATTTGACAATGAGCACCTCTAACATCTATCCGATGGGCTCCTTGAAGCCGACTGATTGCTGGTCGTCTCTCTGCAGTGCGTCAGAGGGATGAGTGGGAGAAGAGGAGGAAGATGAAGCTGAAGAGGGGGAGAGGCTGGACAGGAAACTCCTGGGGGGGCATCAGCCTCGGCCCCCCTGACCCCGGACCCAACGGAGGTAAATAACACCCATGCGCTCACACAAGATCTGAAGATCTGCTTCACAAAAATAAAGGATGATTAAATTGTCATGGAAGAAAACGTAAGCATTTTCAACCCACCCTGAAGCAGAAATATGAATCTGGCATCAGTACGTCCTGGAGGATGAGCAGAGAGTCTAGATCATATCACAGCCTCAGAGGTATAATTTAATCCCTGACAGATACACGGGAGCAGTAAGGGTTTTCTCTCAGGGTGTGGGGTAGTAAGAGTGACGGGTCAGTATAGGAGCCCATCAGTAAGTGTCAGCTGGGACAGACTCCTAAATCAGATAGACATCTCTCTCTCTCCATGTCAGCACTTACACTGGTTCTCACCTTGCTTTATCCATCATTACTTTTAACACAGGTCCTTCTGCTCTAGCTTTTTTTCCCCCTTATCTCTTTCACTGTTCTTTCACTGCTTCTGCTGTGATGCCCTTTTCTTTAATTCAATAGGGCTTTTTTTTCCTATTAGGACAATTTCTTTTATAAATTAATGCATTCAGAGCTTTTGTTACCTCCATTACTTGCTTTTCAGCTTTTCTTTGCAGTTAGTGAAATTTTTAATTTCTGGAGGTAATTAGTTAGTGGGAAGTATAGAAGCTCCAGTTCAACCTGAGTCACCAGCATTTCTTTTCATGTCCAAGAAAATCACAACACTGCAAAATAAAGTTCAGAATAAGTCCTATCCAGGTGGTTTCACAGAATCCTGGAGGTCCATGTTTTCTACTACACATGAGATTCTTGGAGAGATGTGAATAAATTGATTACCTTAACAAATGTGGTGTTTTCTGTTGGGAGAGCATTCATGGGTGTGGGTTTCTGGCAGAGTTAGTTATATCTCTGCATCCTTGCTATTGCCTGATAGTTTATCCACCTTGTTGTCCACTTTTGATTAAATTATTCCGCTTTTGAAACGACTGGCAGCTTCATAACAGAATGCCCTTCAGAGAAAACAAAGGCAGCGTACCGGTAGTTATTCAAGGTCTCAGCTGAGCATTTGACACAAGCGTTTTGTTGAAACGTTTCTCATTTCCATCTTGTGAGCCCTGGCCTCATGCGATGGGGGTTTATAATGAGACTGGGGTTGGAGGTTGAATGTAATATTGTATTGTAAACAGTCTGTCAGGCCTACGGCGATATGACTTCTGTCTGAGCGGCTCCACAGTCCAACCCCGGAGGACCGCCGCTACCTAATTCCAGCTGATTCACTGATGGCACTGCTCCTGGCCCGCTGTTCCCCGTCTCATTACACGTTTGAGCTCTGGTCTGCGTTTGAATTGAGTTGAGCTTGTTTACCTCAAACAGCTGATGGATGAAAGGAAGCTTTGTATTTACTATATTTTCTGTCTCTTTCATTTCTCCCCTCTTGCCTGTCTCCATGCCAACAAGCTCTCTTGATATATGCTTTTACCCTTTTTCTCCAACACAAACAAGTTTGTCTATCATTGTCACTTGCAGACAAACACATCATCAGTCGTTGTGCTGACAGCTGTGATCGGCTTGCTTGTTTCTGATGAGTTTGAGTTTCGTACAGATGGTGGCTTAATTACCGAGCTGAGATATGAGTTTGTTTGTGTCAATGTTTGTTGTGATGTGCTTATTTTCAGCTGGGAGCCATTTCTCTTTTTTTTTCAATGCTGTTAATTGATTGGAAGTGAGCAGGCTGCTGTTGGGAGACTCACTTTCCTCAGAGGTCACTGACAATGGAAAGTGCAGATTTGTTACACTGCTGCAATGGCTGCTGGGTAATTGTAGCACCAGCAGGAGCCAGTTTGATCTGTTTATAGTGGGCGTATTTATGTGCGTCTGGCCATAAATGTGTTTGTGGCTTAAAGTGTGTTTTTAGTTTTTAATCTAAACTGATTTTATTTCTCCATTCTGTCAACAGAAACCTATAATGACTTTGATTCTTGCATCATTGAGGTGAGTTTGTCTTTTCTTGGTTTAATGTAATGTGCACCATACACCTTCAACTCCCTGCAGCTCAGGCAATTTCTGCTACCTGATGTGCTCTTACTAGGGCTGGGCGATATGGACCAAAAGTCATATCTCGATATTTTCTAGCTGAATGTTGATACTCGATATATATCTCGATATTTTTTCTGTGCCTTAATTGGGGTTTCCCCCAAAGCATTATAGCATAGCATCTCTGTTAGCTTCATTTTTTTCTGAGGCAAACCCTTAAAAAAACAGTCAGTTTTAATACAATGCCTCGTGCCAAATGTCACACAGGTTCCTTTATTAACAGAGGTCTGCACAATATCAAAATGTATAAAACAAATGTAATAAAAATAAACTGCCTGCATATATAGAATAAAAATGCTTGTTGAATAAAATAAAAGAAATATCCCTTTCCTGCATAACAATTAAATTAAAATACACTGTGCAATTAATACAATGTAGACAGTAACAGGCAGACTTTTCCACTGAGGTTGACAGTTGTGCAAATAACAAAACATTTGTGCAAATCTCAAATAAAACATTCAAGTCAATTTGTCACAAAATAAGCTATATCAAAATCGTAAAAAAAAAAAAAAAAATTTTTTTTTTTTTTTTTTAATAATCGATATAAACGATATTGTCTCGTACCATATCGCGTTTCAAAATATATCGATATATATCAAAATCTCGATATATCGCCCAGCCCTAGCTCTTACCCATTTTCTTTTTTTTTTTACTTCTTTGTTTGAGGACTTACTAAATCAATGGATAAACCACTTGCTTAGTTGATTACCAAATAATCAACTATGTTCTCTGTGTGGTTATACTTCAGTTTACACGTGTGTTTGATTGATAAAAATGTGTTTTTAGTGATCAGTCAGATGATTGAGTCCCTGGTTTGTGAGGTGTGTGACCATCCGTCAGTAATCTGTTATAACATTAGAACAAGAATGTAAGACTCCTTATTACAAGACACAGTCATGTAATCTGAACAGGCTGGTGATCAGTCGACTGTCTAAAACTGGTGTAACACAGCGTTTCGTGCAAAGACAATATTCCACGTTAGCCGGGTACATAACCCATGTGACAACCAGCCAGGTAAGGAGGTTTAGAGCCACCGCAGGAACCAGGGCTTCAACAAATAATCCACGGAATAAAAAAAATCGATGTCATTAGTTGCCATTGAATTTCTTAATCGATCATTAGTCTGTTATGTCATCGCACGTCTGTTTTGTGCTGTAAATTGGAGGTTAACAACATTTCTTGAAGGAATCATGGTTTTCAGGGTCCAAATATCTCAGACATTTCTCTGAAAAATCCAATAAAACTGCTGGTGTCACTCAGCTTAAATTTGCCATAGTGGCTAGTGTATCATACAGTACACTGGTGGATATTTTGATTTGCTCCAATTATCTAGGAGTAACGGTGATGAGCTGCTAACATTTCAAATATGTGACCATGGACTGAAAATACACACAGTGGGGGATCTTGTCTGCAACCGTGCTGTCCTCTGCATCCTCTGCTCTCACACCGGCTAACTCACTCTTTCACTTCTGCTCATTTTTGAATTTTCCAGATATCTTAAATGATCTAGGAGTTATGGTTATGAGGAGTAATCTTACAAATCCTGTTGGTGACAACAGGGTGGTCATTAAAAGGGCAATAACTTGACCAGACAGACAGCCCTTTGTTTTTGCTTTATGAGAATGTTTGCTCATCACACAAGTTAAAAACAAAACAAATATGTTCAATGTTTTGTTGTTAGTTGGCACATGCTTTAAACAATCTAATTTTGAAAGCTAATAACTAAAATGTTTTTAAGTTTGGTGCAATTCATAATCCAATTAATTGTTTAATTGATCAATAGATTAATCAACTATAAAATGAGTATAGTTGCCGTAGCAACAACCATTTTTGGTCACATTTTGACCAACAGCACCCAGAAGTTAAAGTACTTCAATGTAACGGTGGTGTTTTTCTTCCTTTCTCTCTTTTGTCCTCTCCGTCTTTCTTTTTCTTTCACCTGCCCTTTCTTTCTTCTGTTCACTCGTCCATCTGTCCGTCCTTTTCCTCTTTCCATCGTCCCCTCTTTTATCTCTTTATTGCTGGCTATTTTCTTGAGTGTATCGGGGTTTCATCTCCGTCTTAACTCCTTCTGGGTTTCTGTCCACCTGCACTCTCAGTGTTTCTTCAGTTGATAAGCTTAAAAATCCAAGTTCAAATGTTGTTTATGGCAGTTACGAGTGTTTCTGTGCAACTTGGGGTTTATAGCTTTTACAAGCTTTTTTGGAACTTAAACACGAGACCGTTGAGAATAAAGACGAAAATAAAACGCCGGAAGAACTGAAACATTTAGAAATGTTCACTACTACGAGCCCAACCTGAAGATTAGAGGCAGTCTCAGAAGCCTTCCTCCCCAGCAGGACCATTTTGGGGTTCAGTACTTCTCTCATTACTGTTAAGCTCTTTCATTCCTGCAGTTGAAGTGAAGGCGTGACAGAAAGAGCCCTTAAAGACCCCCAGTTATTGTTAATGAAGTACAACTTTAGGGGCCCATTCCTCAACTAATCCGGATGGAAAATGACTCCCCAGAAATACTGGGTCAGTAAGTGAAGCGTTTAATTTGAGAAATGTGTCTTTTATCAGAGGAAAAAACACTTTAACTCAAATGTGGATTAGGAGCATGGAAGAAAATGTCATGTTTAAAAAAACATTTTTTTAAATCTGCAAAGTAAAATGCAGCCAAGTATTGCAACAGGGAGTTGAACTGAAAAAGATGAAAGTGTGTGTGTGTGTGTGTGTGTGTGTGTGTGTGTGTGTGTGTGTGTGTGTGTGTGTGTGTGTGTGTGTGTGTGTGTGTGTGTGTGTGTGTGTGTGTGTGTGTGTGTGTGTGTGTGTGTGTGTGTGTGTGTGTGTGTGTGTGTGTGTGTGTGTGTGTGTGTGTGTGTGTGTGTGTGTGTGTGTGTGTGTGTGTGTGTGTGTGTGTGTAAGAGAGAGGAGATCCACTGTGAGGGAAGTTAATTTAGATTCCCGGTCTGTCATACTGTATCTCCCCTTAATTCAATTAGCACTAATGGGTCATACTGAACTAATGGGAAGAGAGCCATAGGGTCAAGCACACGTACACACAAAACCCCTGTGTGTTTGACCCACTCAGACACATTATCCAGAGCAAAGATCACTTAATGAAAGCAAAAGCCTCTACGTTGTTCATGGACACTTAGAGCGCCGGTTTTAATTTAACGTCATGTGTTCCTCATGTTTATTTCATGTGTGGTTGTTTCTTTTCTAATTAATCATTTCTAACGGCACCTGTTCCACACGGATGCATTTGTCAGCCTCTTAAATGCACAGGATCAGACAGCAAGTATGTGTGTCACATTGTTAGTCTTCCCCCGAACTCAAGCCTGCATAAATAAGATCAGTGTCGCAGACATTAGCCTTCCCCCTGAAAGCTGACAGACACTTTTATGGTGCCATCGCCTTTTATAAATACACCCTCTGTGTGTCTGTGCACTGCTATAAATTCAGGCCTAATGAAATGGAAGAGCCTTACTGGAATAAAAAGCTCGTCTCCCAAGGACGATGAGGCTACATTAGTGAACGTGTCCAGTGGGCGGGAGGAAGAGCTGAAGACGGACCAGTGGAGTAGAAGGGAGTTAGGAAAGAACAAGGAGGGAATGCAGAAAAAACAGCTTTAGAGAGACTGAAATCATCAAATTTGGATATTTAATGTATTTGATTTGTGTAACCAGGAAGTCACTAGCTTGTCTGTGAGTTGCACTTGACAAGCATGCTTGCAGGATTGGTACCAGATCTAAGACGCAAGACACAAACCACCTTTCCAGATTAGTTCTACAACCTCAGCCTCATCAGTGTTTATGAAAAAAGCTATTAAGTAAAACCTTGATTTCTTTTCATCTGAAAGAGTTTTAGATCAAACAATGAAAACCAGCTGACGGGTTAAACCGTAATTATATTACTTTATTGTACGTTTAAAATATCTGAGCTTCATGATCAGGGCTGGAATTACTCACCCGACTCCCCATCACGTTTTAGTACATTGTTTTGGTTTTCCAGCTTGTAACGGTGTCACTGTGTTCTCTTCGGCTTTTATTTCCCTAAAAGGAATTGAAGGCTTTGAAAGATGAGGAAGAAAAAAAAGATATGATAATGTATGCTGCAAAAAAAAGGAAGGAAATGTGTACAAAGATGGTCACTTTCCCGTTCAGAGACATCACAAACTACGGTGCTCTGACGTTTACATAAAATTGAATTGCACACACTTCTGGTACTCTCAGAAGCACAGGTTTTGAAAAGGTGAGGAAGGGATGACAGCGAGCTGAGCTAAGGGTAAAGGAAAGGTTGAGTCAGAGCGAGACAAGGCGAAAGTGATGTCCGTGGCTTCCCTCCAGGTGCAGCAGCCACTTGGACGGGATTCAGTGATTTCATTAACAGAGATGGAGCGTTGTTTGTATCAGAACAGGGTCTTTCCTTTTATTTATTTATTTTGTGTTTTTTTCTTGTCTCCTCTCTGAAGGCAATAACCCTGAAAGTGTTTTGCTGAAAGTAAACAGAAAGAAAGCTAGATGAGAGAAACTCTGCAAAAACTTGTTGTTGGATCAGCTTACTTTAAAGAGCCGAGGCCTGCAGTGATCCACGTACTGTAAAGTGGAATTCACCGGAAAAGCTTCGCTTATGATGAAGGGACGGTGATGGATTGGACATATGTCCAGGGTGCACACCCTCCTTTCACCTAATAATTGCTGGGGTTGGCTTCAGCAGACCCCGTCACGCTTAATGGGAGTAATTGGATAAAGATGGATGGATGATGAAGGGAATCTGACACAAATTGGTAGATGTTATCAGCACAACTTCATCAGACATGTAATCCGATTAACTCTGAAGAAAAACCTTGAAGATGTGTATATTTTAGCTCAGAATGTTGACTTGTTTATCTACAATAATTCTACCAAATTACACACATAATAGTGTGGACTCTTCTCTGAAGACATCAATATTAAAATGACCATAAACATACTTTCTTTCTCTGCCCTGTGTCATAATCTGATACAAAAGCAGATATTGTTTCAATATGATGCGACAAAGCCAGTCTGCGGTCAGTTGCGCTCATTTCCGCCTGTAACTCTTTTGCTGCTCCTGTGAATAAAGTGCTGCTCACGTCAAATAAATCTATTTACTGCTCCTGTGAATAAAGTGCTGCTCACGTCAATTAAATCTATTCTTATTTACTGTCATGCATGTGTACATGTGAGTCACATGCATGACTGACGATCACGTCCATGAGCCACATGACCGCTCTTCTCATAGCAGCTTTCCCTTGGACAGCAGCCCTCATTATACAGAGATGTGTCTCTTCTCTTTCTGGGTTGCTGACAGTCGTATAAGAAGTTGGGGGTTATTTTTAAGCTTATTTTCATTAATAGGTCTCTTCATCCCAGGAACACTGTGGCTTTTTCCAGTGGATGCATGTGGACTTCTAAATTGCACTTTCTCTTCTTCTTAGATATTCATGAAAAGTTTCAGATTTTCTTATTCAGAATTTGGAGCTGAGATTTGAGATAATATACTCCACATCTCTGAAATTGTATTTCAATGCTTCAAAGTGCAAATGCACATGCAGTCCAGATCTCCAGAGTTTCAGCTCATTTCTGTGGGGATCAGAGTTAAAAAGGGTGTGTGTTGCAGTCCAAGCTGTTCTGTATTGTGACAGCCCGTCTCGCCATGTGCAGGTATTTCAGACTTTTGACTGTTTAGTAAAACAAGGTTTTAATCGACTGATTAAACCAAGTATTTGAGGCAAACTGGCCTCCTACAAGGAGAGGAAAAAAACCTCAACAAAAGTCAAATTGGCCAGGCTTTTTCTTGATTTACTACCAAACTCTGTCTGATCTGCAGGGTCTGTACCTACTTTTAAGAGCAAGCTAAAGACTCAGCTCTTTAAGGAGCATTTCTGCATTTAGTAAACTTCTCTGCTCATCAGAATGTGTTAGATTTGTCCAGCTTTGCATGACTCAGCACTGAGAAAGCTGCATGCACTTACTACAAGATGACCGTATGATGGTGTCTTCTAAGACGTAGCTTTCCTGTATAAAGGGACTGTTGTGTTGGGTGGGAAGGGAACAAAAAAACAAACCCCTAGCACTAGCAGGGCAGCATGTGTCCAACTGGACACAGGTACAACATTGTTAAATCATTGCTGATGGTTTTTCTTACTGGTTTCTTAAACCAATAAATTAGTTGGAAAACATCTGCTGGGAGTTCAATTACTGATCAAGATATTCATCTGCAGTTTGATCCAAAGTCTGTGGTAGACGGTAATGAGTATAAACTTTTGAGTGGGTAGTAGTTTTGAATGAGAATGGAATGTATGTTTTCAGCATAAGGCAAGTTTATAGGCGCGGCACATTTCATGTACAAGACAATTCAAAGTGCTTATAGAAGCATTAAAAAGTAAGAGTATGAAAGTAAAAATCACAATTAATATTAGCACCCGGGGCAGTCGACCTACATCAGAATAAACAGCCATTTTAAGCATCTGACGAGACAAGAAATGTCATAAGCAGATGTTGTTACAGTACAGGAAGTATGTGGAAAAGCAGTAAAATGCTGCTGTGAAGAACCTGTGCATTAATCCATCACTCGTGGCAGTCTTTAATGCACAGAAATGAAACTCGTGCAGCCTTTTTTCTGCTTGTATGCATGTATATGGGTTGTATGCTGTATTTCCTATACTGGGAACTTTCAACACATCATTTACTGTATTTCCCTGCACATACTTTTCATACTTTTGGCGTGAAGTTTAAATCCAGGCTTCATGTGTAGGTCAGAAAGATCTCAGTTTAGAAGATGAAGAAACACAAGACACAACTGGACAGATGGGCAAAAACCGGGATACCTGAATTTTAGATGTTTAGAGGGTTATCAATAACCAGGGTTCCTATGTCCTTCAAGAATATAATAAGGTCAATACAATCACACTTTGATGTCAGAAATGCAAAGAAAAACCTCTCCAAATGCTTGAATTATGTCATGTGTCAGTTAGTTTGTAAATATGTTAGTGATTGTTTGAGATGTCTGTTATAGTGTAACATCCCACGCTCAGGAGCGAGAAGGTTTATCTATCCTCCCCTTGAACTAAAACCAACTCGGCTCACAAACCATTCACTGTAACTGAATTACGTAGTCGTGTAAAGGTGCAACGCTGCTTTGGAGAGAGAGACAACCTGCAGAAGAGGAGTGGTAGAGTGGACTCTTAAGCATTTCATAAAACATCGGGAAATCGTGTAAACTTTTATTAAGGGTATTGTACGTCTATTTTAAGGAAGCCAACAAAGAAAGTTAGGTATCTTACACCGTAGTATCTGAATTTAAATCACAGACATAATGTGTGGAAAAGAAGCAGCAAGTTCAAAAGTGGTTTAGCATCAGCAGTGTTTTGTGCTCTCGCTCTGCCTTCTGGTTCCATATGGTGACCCCCACCCGCAGTTTATAGACGGACACAGACAAGGAGAGACACAGTAACAGATTGAGGAAAATAACAGATTAAACCAGAGCGGGAGCGAGCGAGAAGCGTCCTCCCACTGCCGTGCTGTCGCTGGTGCGGCGGAGGAACAACTCAGCCCATCTGCTCTGCTGCTAAGTCTCCACCAAAACTGCTGCATCCTCGCCTAAGATGACAAATCCAGCCTGGAGCTCCGCATCACCAGAGGCGCCTGCTGCAGCAGCCACAAGCCACACTTAAACATGAGAATTGATTACTTGTTGGGTTTTGATTCGCATAAACAGAGTCTGAGATGCCATCTGGTTGGAGTTTTTGCAGAGACGGACAGTTTCCTCAAATACACACAAAGACTTAACAAGATGTTGGAGTTGCTTTTTCATGGTCCTGCAACAAAGCACAAACATATACACCGTATGTTTTTACATTCAGGATGTTAAAACACCTATTCATTGCCGTACACTGTATTAAAAATACATTATGTATATTCAGAATTGTTTCAAGTAGCACAAAGCAAGAAATCCTGTAGATTGGTGGAAGTAGGTAGAGATGTGTTGAAGGATTAGTGTCTCATCACTGTGCGTGCGTGTGTGTTTGGGGGGGGGCTGCAGGGTTTCTTCTCACTGTTCTTGTGTTTGCTGCTACCCTGACCCCAATCCTTCTGCTGTGGCCCCGCAGTCAAATGATAAAGCCTTTACTAAGATGTGCGTGTTACGTAACTGGTGAGGCTGAAGGCACAGCTCGACTTTAAAGTTCCCTGAGCTGAAATTCAGCGGCGCTGTGTCACTTACGCTCTCTGATGGGATGAGAGCGGGAGAGCAAACCACAATTTGTGGCACAGATAAGCCCCCGAAAGGCTGCTGGTGGTCCGTGTTGGAACCGATCGTGCAGAAAAGCAAGGCAGCAGATACAAAGAGACACTTAGATCACATTCACAGGATTTGACTTTACTTCCTCTTTTCCTGTAGACATTTACTCATTTATTTAGCCAAAGATGTTCTATCAGAAACAAGGTTCATGATGGGGTACCGTGTTCAAGGACCTTCACTTCTAAAACGATGGACAGCAGGAAGATGCTTGTCTGTCACCGTAGTTTCATTTAACTTTTATTTAACTTTTGAAAATCCCTCCATTGGACATTATCAAACGACTGTTTGAATTTGACCAACATCAAATTTTAATCCACATATGGTTTAATGAGTTACTTCCTGGCTATTTTTCCGAAGGATGTTCCCTCTTCCAAACACTTTGTAACATTGACTTGACAGTTCTGTGAAATGAAATGGTTGACTGATGCAGATGAGCTCCAAAGGGCAAATACTCAACCCCTGATTACTCTGCCCTCTTTAATTAAAGTTAATGTGGAAGTACCTTAGCCTGACTTGCCAGATGGTGTGTTTAACCCAATCACCTGGAGAGTGCTCACTAGACACCAACAAAAAACATTTAAAAGGCAATTGGATGAAGCAGCTGTCTGTTAAAATCCTCAGAGGTTCTCCAATTAGCTGCTTGATTTTACATGTTCAGAAGCACTTTAAAGTGTGATGACACTTCAGAATATCTGGTTTCTGAAGATTCTTGTTACAAAGAAATTATACATTTTTCTCAAGTAGAATTGAAGCCACTCCATGAAGCAATACCACGTCTGACCACATGGGGTGTTAGTGCTACATAGAGATCAACTTTGTAGGGAGATTGTTCAGGTCCCTGCTCCTTGGTAGAACATACTTTTCCCCTTTTTTTTTAAGATACTGTCAACGCTGTATTGATTATATAATTGTATTGTAGGTTTTTTGCTTTTATTTGATAAATATTCAGAGCTCAATAAAAGGCAATTGGCTTCTCAGATGTTTTATTTTCTCTTTAAATTTACTAAATGCCGTTTTGGCTCAAGGTTTCCTTTCGGAGAGCGATTTTGGAGTGTTGGAATGTGAAAAGGAATATATCATATCTTCTGTATTAGCTCAGCTTCAGTCTTGCATAACTCCCGGGAGCGTGTGAATTGTGTCTTGTAATCACTATCCATATCAGTCTTACTCAGTTTGAGTTGCTTCAAATTTAATCAAAAGGAGTTGCTTGTAGTGATGAAGCAGCAGAGACTTGTCACTGCGGCTGGTTCGGTGGGGAAGGTGCCCGTTTTGAGTCATAACACTGATGAATCCACTACAGTCTTCCCGCTCAGCATCAAACTAGCCTGAATGCAGCATTTAGATGCTGAAAAAAGAAATATATAATTGTTGCGTTAATGTTTTAGTTTCTCGAATGGCTCATGGCTCATTATGAATTTTTAGTCTCAAAGCTCATTATTGCATATTTAAATTGAAAAGTTAGTGAACCCAAATATTTTTTAAAAGCTTGAACCATGATAGTAATAACAAACATAAAATGTGAAAAAGGTGTCTTGAGAGAAAAATGTAAAAATCTGGATCCTAATCTTAACGACTTTGGCTTAACGAGTTCATCTGTGCAACTGGCCGTGTTTTATGAAGTGTGTGTGTGTGTGTGTGTGTGTGTGTGTGTGTGTGTGTGTGTGTGTGTGTGTGTGTGTGTGTGTGTGTGTGTGTGTGTGTGTGTGTGTGTGTGTGTGTGTGTGTGTGTGTGTGTGTGTGTGTGTGTTTCATAGTCAGCGGTTCAGCTGTTATCAAGTTGCACACTCACACACTCCACAGTTTCTCGTCCCACCAGTTTTTCCACACACAGGCATATTTGTGTGTCCGTGAATAGCCTTTAAGGTTAAACATTACTGGGACACTTTTTAAAAAGTATGCATCTTTGACTGTGAGGGTTTCTTTTTTTTCCCTTTTGTCATACTTCGTCCTCTTGCAACACCTCATTTGCTGACTTAATCAGAATAATCACTTCTCTGATAAATAGTTCTATATGTATAGATGCAATACATTCCTTTTTTCTTCCTTTTTATGTTTTTTTTATCTTTTCCTGTAGTTTGCTTTCTTCTTTCCTCTGTCTCCACTGTGTCCTCCCTCCACATTTCCCCCTTCTACTCATCACCTGTCATTTGATTATCGAGGGCCGAAGAACATAACCTCCTATCTGAAAATTTCACTTTTTTGGGAAAACACAAAAAACTGTGTTGTTTTCTTGTAGAATGCTATTCTTTAAGGATACCCCTATCCTAACCTAACCCTACCCCTACGGGCTGAATAGGTGCAGCCCACCTTGTGATGTCATCCAAAGTGAGAAACACCAATCAGACAATTTTGCAGATAGGAGGTTACGTTCTTCGGCCCTCGTTATGTTTGTTTATCTCAATTTCTCTGTCTTGTCTTCCACCTCTTCTTCTCAGCTTGTTCTTCCCGTCGACTCCTCCTCCTCCTCGCTCTGGTGTATCTATGCTGCCCCCTGGTGTTTCAATGTCATATTGCAGGAAGTAGACGGGCCCGTGTTAAATGGGGAAAGATGGGAATGGGGTTGTGTGTGTGTGCACGTGTGGTGGGGGTGGAAAACTGAAAGATATGGTCACATTTTGGTCCTGGACACACATTTATTTTTGTCAGTTCACATATATTAAGATATTGCCTTTTATTGAGTGAAATACAAAAAGAGAAGAATAAACCACTCAATGAAAGAGGATATTTGGAAATACCTTTTTCAAAACTGTAGTTTTTTGTTTTGCCTTTCGAGTTTTGATATGTCGTCTTCCTGCTGCTGAATTTAGACTTTCAAAGGTTATAAGCGGTTGGATCTTATTGCATTTGGATTTTCCTGATTTACTGCACAGCATCTCGTCTGTTGTATTTCTGTTAATGTTCTGTAGGTGAAGAGTGTGTTCAACATGACTGGCAATGAGGGAAGGAAGAGGTCCATCAGCTGCTTGGTCGTCGTTGGAAACGGCAATGGAGCTGCAGGTTTGCATCTTTTTAGAACATGGGAACAAAAAAAAAAGGTGTAGTTGTAGAAAATGGGTTAGTGCTGCTTTAAAATATATTAAAAATCATTGTTTTGTGAAGATGAGCCAAGTTTCAGTGTGTCTACTACAAATAGTTTTGTACGATTTCTTAGCCTGTGGATGTTGGGCTTGTTAAACATAGGTTTGATAGTTCTGTCAGTCTTCAGGAGTGAAACTAAATATGAAGGAAGCTCTTGACTCAGTCCCGACATGCTGCTGTCAGACTCGGTGCACAGGGCGGCATGCCTGCTTTATTTAAAACATCCTCATTATTCAGGTTTAACAGCAGCAACAGCAGTCTCTCATCACAGGTCAGGAGTGTTAAAAGGAACTCGACGCCCTCTCAGAGGTGTTTCTAACATGCCTCCTCTCTCCCACCAGGCTTTGCGCTGGGTAAAGCTGCAGACAGGAACACAGCTCTGAGGAAGGTACGAGCTCTGCTCTGCTCTGCTGCGTTAATGACTTGATATGTTGCATCTAATATTTAATAAGAAATGAGTAAGAGAGGTTGTTTGGTACAAACAGCTTCACCAACTACAGCTGATTGTTAAACTTGATGCTGATCATTTCATCCATGAAATCTGTTGATCCCAGTACAAACCAATGACTTGTGATGAAGATTTATTTTCTTTTTTTTGTACTGATATGCATTTTATTAAGATGAACTAATGTTTGGGTTTGATTAGTTCAGACATCCCTGTGACCCTGCAAAGGATACAGCGGGTATAGAAAATGGACTGATGGATGGATGGAGGCTCAGACATATTTGACAGTGACATTAATTGAATCTCACTAATCTTCCTCAGCCGCCTCCACGTAAATTACAGCGAGGTTTTATTATTGTATCGTGTAATAACTTTTCCCATTAATATGGTTTATCTCTTGCAACAGCAGTCACCCAAGTGGAATTAATCATTTTAAACATTCTGTGATTGTTATCTGCAGGCCAAGAACCGAGCCATCCACTACTTGTACTACATAGAACGTTACAAGGACCACACCAGTGAGTTTAATCTCTTTCCACTCATCATTTCTTCTTTCTTTCTTCTATGTTTTAATCTGACTCTGCGGACAGATTCTGAGAGACGCAATCCAAAATGATGTCCTCATTTCTGCAGGAAACGGTCTGAATGCATTTATTTGCGGAACTCTGATATCACTAAAAACTAAAACCCGGCTGTAACAAAGAGTTGCAAAGACTAACGTGGTGCTGGTGTAAAAATCTCTTTCCACAGTAGACATTTGTGCAGATTTCCAGTTTTGGAGTGAAACTTCTGTCTGGTGCTAAATAAATTCAGATGTAGAAGTCAGATGTTCAAGGATGAAACCAAAGAAGACACTTCCCACATAACTTCATTTAATTATCAGGGCATTGAATAGTTGCTTTAAAAGAAAACACTTAAAGTATTTTATTGGCTGATAAATCTTGGATTAAAAGTTGAATTAGAAACACAGCTCTCATAGTTCTTTCTGTGATGATGGATTTATAAACAAAATATAATAATTAGTTTTAATACAGCACATTGGGTTCTCCATATAATTTAAAAATGAGTTTGTATTTTGGCCTCAAGTTTGTTTTGTTTAGTTTTTTTTTTTTACTTCAGCTTTTGAGAAAGTGTTTTTACCTGTCAGTTTGGTACGAGGGATTCGTTCTCCGGGGAAGAGTTGGGACCGAACAGTGACTCACAGCAGCACGGAGCTCAATAAACATGAGGCTGGAAATCAGCCAAAAGCATCCCATAATCCAGCAGGGAATGTATTTAAACCTGGCCCTGTTTTTGGTTCTAAACTGATTCGAGACGACTTACACGTACTTTCAGATGTCAAAAATTAACAGCGCTGCATCTCCAGCTTCAGGGTTTCCTAAAATATTCCCTCCCACTTCACTTGTCTCTGGCTTCCTGGGCCATGATCTCGTGATCTCATGATCTCGTGATCTCATGATCTCATGATCTCATGATCCCCTGCTCTGCTCATCCTCCAACCGTTCCACCGGACCTCCTCATTTCCTCCCCTCCGCCGCCCTCTCGCATCACAAACTGACATCATCTGAAGGATGATTTTGTGGAGGGAGGAACGACAGTTAGAGTGCTCCACTTGTACTTTCTCGTTGCAAAGCTCAATTTGGCTCCTGCTGCCGCTGCTGGAGACCCGCGTCAGAAAGATTAATGTGCGTGAGTCATCGGCCTCTGCTGCGCCCGCCGGAGGAGAAACTTAGCTTCCTGCTTTGGCCCCAAACCAGGCGCGCGCACGTTTGTGTGTGTGTTCCTCATCTTCACCAAGTTCATATCACTTTTACTTTTTTTAGGTTCTGCTCTCTCTGTGCAACCATCTGCACGGCATCTGTGTTTGTTTGCGTCTTTTTTTCAATCAACTAAACTCTGATTTCGTCTAAATCAGTCTTATCTTCCCTGCCACGTTTGTGGTGTTGTTTTCTTCTTGCATCAACAACAAATTCGAACAGTTTTGAACGTGGCAGGGGTTTTTCTTGGGTTTTTACCATATTTGTTGAAAAAAATAGACTCAAATTAGATCATAAAGGTGTCTTTGACATTAAATGTTATCATCCTTGCACTCCACCATTATTGTCTGTCTTCCTCCTGTGTGTTGTGGCAGCATTCTGGTTTAAAATTAGTCCTTTAATTCAAACTGGATAAATGATGAAGCAAATGAATTGTTTTGAATTGACGTGACACAAGAAGAGGATTTGAACCTGAAGCCACAGATCCGTCAGCACACACTTCTCTCTGAAAGTGTGCGTTTGAACGTGTTGTCTGAATAAGTAATAACCCCCAGCTGCTGCAGCGATGGGGAGACGCTCGTATGTAGAAGGACATCTGGCGGGCAGGTAGAGGAACATGACACCTGAGGCAGAACAGGAGCACAGGCTCATAACAAAGCACCAGGGCCTCCAGCTGGAAATGCAAGAGACATGTGAAGATGGATCTCCCATCTCTTTCTGCTCCGCGGGCCTCCAGTCTAATGCAGCTATCCTTTTTTTCTCCCAACAGTTTATCATGACATCAACTCCAAGTTCAAGAGGACGACGCTGCGCATGAAAAAACAGAATGAAGGTGAGTTTGAATAGAATAGAATAGTAGACTTTATTGATCTCCCAGAGGAGAAATTCAGTCGTGCAGCAGCCAAAAACACACACACGCTTTATACAAATGTAAAATAGAAATAACCATAAATAGTTAAATAATAAAAAAGAGCAATATAAAAAGTAGAAAAAGACTATGTACAAGAGAGAAAAAAAAGTAGTAAACACCAAATAAACGGATAATATTTACAAAATATTTACAATTTACAGTTTGTATCTGTTTTATTAAAAGAAATGTATTTTTCAAAAATGTGTTAAAACATTTCTGTGCTTGAGAGCATGTATTTGGTTTTTTGGAACAAAAACCAACAAAAGTAGGTAACGATGCAGTTCATGAAGTGACCACTAGGGGCTCCAAACGCACGTCTTGCTCATTTCACTTAGATGTTAAAATATTAAACTTTACAGCTGAAAGAAACACATTTACATCCTGGGACAATAACATCCATGACAGGGAGTGAATGTTAATGTACCTCTCCTTTCATATGCAGGTTTAAATTTACACGGTTTGCTGTTTTACACCAGAAACATAAGACGAAACCTCAGCAGTCTGTACTGGAGAATATCCCCGTTTCTTTGCAGGTTATGGCCTGCACTGCCACCGCGCGGTCATCTCTATTTGCAAGCTGATCGGTATAAAGAACATGTACTGCAAAGTGGACGGATCAGTCAACCTCCTGAACATCACCCGGGCCCTCTTCAACGGGTTAGGCAATCAGGTACGGACATGTTGTGTGATGGACAAAATTCTAACTGAATTCTCAAAAAATCCAGTCCCGATCGAGTCTGAATCAGGAATCAGAGGGAGGAAAGGTGGTTTAGCCAGTGATGTAATCAAAAAAGACATTCTGGCTCATGATTCCTTCACTGCAGACCTTTAAAATCTCTTCACCTCATTACTGTATCCTTGTGGAGATTTTCAATTCCTAAGTTTGAAGTCTTTCTTGTTCCTCTCCATCCATCTGCTTCCCTGCAGGAAACTCACCAGAGGCTGGCTGACAAGAAGCAGCTCCACGTGGTGGAGTTTGAGTCCCATCAGGGCCCGCTGCCCACAGTGGTGGCGAGCCCCAAAGATGGAGCGCGTCCCAACCCGGAGTCGGAGGATGAGATTCCCAACACCAAGCTTCACTGGGCCGACGTACAAGCTGCGCAGGGAATTAAACGTTCGACTTGGGCCGGTGTCAAGCGCACCATCTGGTAGAGCAGATGCACGAACCGGCCGAAGCCTGGAGTCTCATGCTTTACAAAAACTAAAAGTACATCTGGAGAAGAGTTTCATTGTTTTGAAACTGTGTCAATTTTTTTTTTTAATGATGAATTTGAGTAATAATGCTCATTATGTTGCTTTTTCATTTAACTGTCCAGATCCACTCAAAGTGTGACACAAAGTCCAATGTTCCCAACGTCAGGATATGTTATAAAATGATGTATAAAATAAAGTGTCGCTCTTTAGAAACCATCCTGTTGTTTCTTTCATGAAATCTCACAGCAAACATGCTGAATAATAAAAAAACTTTATTTATAGAGCACTTTTCTAAATACTCTTTACAAAGGTAAAGCAGTGAGCAGTATATAAAACAAAGACCATTACAGGTAACCAGCTGTAAAAAGGCTGGTTATGAGTAATGATTTATGGAGGGCTTTGTGTTCCTGCGTGATGCGGTCGCAGGTGGCTGAGGAAACGTGCAGCACAATATTGCATATGTGGAAGTTTATTGGGAACTTTGGACGATTTTTCATACAGGATTCTGTTATAGTAATCCGATCAAGATGGGATGAAGGCATGGATCATGTTTTTATATGGGGAAAAAGTTGTTCTGGTGGTTGAAATAATGGTGGTCAACGGGAGGGGGGTATATATGGTGAAAGAGAGGTAATTTCTGTTGAATGTTTCTGGAGTTTCTGGTGAATGACTTGAGCTGGCTGTTGTCAGCGTAGCAATGGCAGCGGAGTCGATGTTGATGTATGAAATGACCTGAATGACCATGAAGCATGTTAAGAATGAGTAGGAGGGGGCCGAGCATTGAACCCTGGGGGATACCTTGAGATAGAGAGACATAGGAGGAAGTGCAGTTGTTGACTGAGGAACCGTTGCTAGTTAGTGAGATGTGACTTCAGCCAGGAGAGTCCAGTTCCAGTAATGCTGAGGCTGATTTAAGTGAAAAATGCCACGGTTGACGGTGTCGAAATGTTCAGAGGTCAAGAAGAACTTCACTTCTAGGAGACACTCATTCAATCTGATCTGATAGTGAGATAAAATGTTTCAGAGCTATGTTGATGTTCAACCTAAACAAATGTAATGTTAATTGTTTGAAGATAAAGCTTTAAACATTTAATGTCTAAAAACTGGACAAAGGATTTCTCTGTAAGTCTGTAAATGCTCACAACTGAACTCACCCTCAACATCGATCAACAGCATACTGGCTTATAAGTGCTGCACACTGACTGATTGCGCCGCTGAAGCTGAGTCACTGCTTTATAAAGTAATTATTTTGAATGCACATATTAAATCATAAAAGATTAGAAATGCTCCGGGAAACTCCCAACCTCTGAGTCTGAGATAAGTGCAGATTTGTAGTTGACAAAGTTGACTTCAGCAGACCTTATACTGAATACTAATACAAAAAAATAAAAAAAAGTCACAGAAATCTGCTCAGGCAGAGATGCAAGATGGGTTGGGGTACTAAATGCTAGAGACAACATTTTAATAAGCTCATCTGCAGAGACTGGACTACAGAGCTTTCTGACATCCATAAATGCTCCAGGTGAGGCTCGAACTCACAACTTCGGCATTGCTCAACAACGTACTGTCTTATAAGTACCGTGCGCTGACCGATTGCGCCACTGGAGCTGCATGTTTAAAAGCAGTGACTGAGCATGATTGAATCAAATAATCAATTAGATGACTGACAGAAGAGCTTACACAGATATATTTGATAGGGAATTGTTTATTTTTTTTTTTTGAACAGTGAGCTGGAGGCCTTTCTCATCTCCTTTATGTGTGTTTGCACAGATTGTAGATATCAAGTGCCTGAATATTCAGACCCTTTGGTCCTAGGATACTACACTGAAAATGTAAATTAACTAAGAAAAAACCCTTTGGCTTTATGAAGCCTGGAGCGTGCTCTGTGAAGCTGTAATTGTGGAAATCAAACCGAATCTGAGCTCATTCTGACGTTTCCCTAAAAACGTTGGAACTCTGTGGATAAAGTGGTGGACAATTTTTGTTTCATTGGGTTTTCACTACGTTTAAATATATCCGTGTTTCAAATAATAGTTCAAGAAGGTTTCATCAGAGGATGTACAACTGACACAGTCCATGTGTAATTTACACGTTTTTATTTTCATTAGTATCGTAGTTAGAATTCAATAATTTGGTTCAGTCAATGTGGTGTGAATATTGCCCATCTTTTAAGTTCTGTGTTCCTGCAAAGACAGCAGAAACAGATTATTTTGTTGTTAAATTAAAAAAAAGCTCCACATAAGGCTCCAACTCACAATTTGTCAGAGAAACCAGCACAGATTTGTTCTGGGACTGAGGAGTCATCTGGGGAGGATGATGGTGTGAGGATATGTTAGTCAGTTTCCACCCACATGGTCTGGTCATATTAATAACAGTATATATATATACGGTACTTCTTCTCACATAGATCTTACAACTTCACCTTATGAAAGACCTGCTGACTGATGATCTTTTTTATTATGGCAATTTGTTTAAATCACCACCATCATCCCTCAACATGTGAAAGGTGAGCCTGCTGGGTGTTAACAGCCCCCCCTTGTAACTTTTAATTTCACAATGTGATAATCCAGATTTATTCTGAAAACAGTAATAGTGACACAAAGTCCTTGGCTTCCAGGGGCATTTTGAGGACGTGCTGGAAAATGATGAATAAATAATGTATTAGTCCTTGAAAGCCATCCTGTTGTTCCACTGTTTTATGAAACCTCACATCAAACAGGCCTAGAAATGTTCCTTTTCCCTTGTGGAAATACATATCTTTCAGTTACAAACATATATGTCTGTAGAGAGGGGTTCATTAAAGTGCATTAAATGCTCCAGGTGAGGCTCGAACTCACAACCTCGGCATTGCTCATCAACGTACTGCTTTATAAGTACCGTGCGCTGACCGATTGCGCCACTGGAGCTGGCATGCTGACGGATAGAGCTTTAGAGGTTAGACGAATCCTGGACGCGTATTGTCACATAAATGTATTTGACAGTGAATTCTTTTGAACAATGTGGTGGGATCCTTTATCATCTGCCTTGTTTGTCTGAACAGATCAACTGGCTAAAGAGCATAAGTGCAACAAGTGAGGCTCAAACTCACAACAGAGTCGGAGTTAACCACTAAATCTAAAAAAGAAAAAAAACATACATTATCACTGTTCACATACAATGTTATACCAATGTTATACCTACAGGAGACTGTGGATACCAAGTGACTCAATGGTGATATTAAGACCATGTGGTCCAACGATACTACACTGAAAGTGAAAATCTATATTAAAAACCTAAAAACCTAAATAATCATTCAGATCCCTGACTTTATGATGCCAGTCTGTTAACAGCAAACACTGATTTTTCTTTACAAAAGGCCCGAGACACTCCAGCTGAGGTTTGAATTCATCACCTTGGATCTTACATCACGCAGGCCAAACATCAGAGAAACAAGCACCAACACACAAACATCAACAAGTTTTACACTAAATTAATTTGGTATTTAATAGCTGCCTTCAGTCAGTGTGATTGTAAATATTTGTAATTGATTAGCTTGTGTCTGTGTGCAAAGACTAAACAAAAATATATCATTTCTTATTTAATAAAGAAAAGCTCCTTGTAAGTCTCCGACTCACAGTCTGTCAGAGAAACAAGCAGAAATTTGTTCTGGGACCGTCATCTGGCGAGGATGATGGTGTGAGGATATGTTAGTCAAATTCAGACCACACGGCCTTTTATATTAATAACACTGTCAGAAAAAAGAGCAGATAAAACCAAGTCTAGTTTAGATGAAACAGGCGGTGATGGAAATAAAAAAAGCTGCATATTTAAGTAAGTTGGATCAGATAATTGCAGCTCATGGAGCAAGTAGCCTCTTCACTCCAGCTGAAGAGAGAATTACTGGATAAATATATTTATCACGGAAATTTGTTTCCTGCAGGTGTGAAAAAGACGATAACAAGTCTAGCACTATTTTCTTTAAATAGTGGTGAGAAATAAGTTATCAAGTCCTTGAAATCTGGAAGCTTATGATTGTTCAGGCATAAACAAGACAACAAGACATAAACCTCTAACCGAAGTAACAGCATGCTCAGTGATTTGCATACGACTCCAACAGTTTATAAGAATGAAACATCTTCAGGAACCAAGAACAGATGTCAAGCCTTTGAGTATAAGTGTCTCAGGTCAGTTTCTGCAGACGGACATGCAGTTGAGATGTTCACATAATTTTCCTTAAACAGTGTAAAGCAACATATCAGCAGGAGTTTTGATTGCACACCTCTCCTGATATACGCCAGCAAAACCAGCAGAACACAACGTCCTGCACTTCCAGTGTGACGCTTGTGGATATGTTGAAGTTATTTCCCTATAGAAACAGTTTAAGGCATTTTCACAATTCATCTGGATTTAAAATTTTCTTTTAGAGTTCTTTTTAATCAAATGAGTATAAGAGGAGATAATTTACAGGAAGTCACAAAATACCTTCAGTATATTTGAAGTCTATAAATGTTCCAGGTGAGGCTTGAACTCACAACCTTGGCATTGCCCATCATCATACTGTCTTATAAGTACCATGCGCTGACCAATTACGCCACTGGAACTCATGTGTTTGGGGATGCAAAAGCATGTAGATATCATATAAAAACAACTCTGGATTATAACGTTGATAATAGTGAGATTGTTGCTGAATTTCAAAGCTTGAAGTTTGTTTCAATCTCAGTTCTTCACACTTTGATCAAAAATCTACAACTGAAATGTTCAACAGTAAACATCCATCAGCAGTTTTTATTCTGTACAAAGCTTGCATTCATGATTTTGCTTTTTGATAGTGAAGCGTTATATTTGTATATATGTTAACAGGATTTTCTGCAGATTGACGTGAACTCAATGCTGCAAAATCTGCATTATGACAAATCTTTGCACAGGAGGAAAGCCACGGTAAACAGTCTGCAACAAAGGTTCTGAGTCTAGTCACCCGTGTGTGCATGGACGGTTGTGTGATTGCATTTGGGTTGGTGAAAGTGAAGTGGATGAAAGGAGCCTCTAACACAGAGCTACAATGGATGCACAATTTACTATGAACAAATACTGAACCATTTTGGTGATTTTTTTATAGCTGGATTCAAAATAAATAAATAACATTAAAGCAATCAGGATTTTAAAGCTGGGGTTCTAAAAAATAAAAGTCAAAGAGAAAATGCAGTTTGAAAAATCACAGTGGAAATCAACAAGCCATTCTATCCCAAGAGTGTTCAAAACATGTGCCGTTGTTCTTTTTAATCTTTAAATGCAGTGTGTTATCTGCTGCAGATGAAATGAAAGATTAGTAACAATCAAACCACGTAGTCTTGTAGTCCTAATAACAGCACCAGAACAGAAATAAAACATTAAAATCAACTCTGTTGTGATTGTGAAGCCCGTTGAATATAAACTCTTTCCCTGAAATTCAACAGCTGATAAAAATCTTGAATATGAAAAAGAAAAAACTAAGTTCAGAAGTTTGTCCAGTGTTTTAAGCTCAAAAAAGATTAAAATCAGTAAACACATCTAGTGAAGCTCCAACTCACAACCTCACCATTGCTCTGATGTAACGTTCTTTCTTTCTTTCTTTCTTTCTTTCTTTCTTTCTTTCTTTCTTTCTTTCTTTCTTTCTTTCTTTCTTTCTTTCTTTTTTTCTTTCTTTCTTTCTAAATGTTGGTTTAGAAATACCGTTATGAAGGGGATGGTAAGTACATGATGGAAGTAGCAGAGTGATATTTATCGGCTCACTGTTGAGAACCCACAGCAGTTAACTTTCTGTCACGGGGTTATAGCTGGAGATGCCACAGTGCTCCGTCTCTGCGCCTGTTTCTCTCCAGTCTGTTCAGCCAGACTCCAGAAAACAGAGGAGCATGTCTGTCAGGCTGGATCATTATGGTTATACACTGCTGGAAGTAAAGTGACATACGAGGTTCAAAGCTCAGAAAAACTCTTGGAGATGGTTGAATTCACAACACTCAGCAGCGACTCCGTGGTGATATCATTTATTTATTTATTCGGGAAGACAGTGGAGGGAAGAACAAGGGGAATTAGAGGAGAGTGAATAGGAGAAACAGAAAAAAGTGGGTTATAGAAGACGAGCTGAGGGTTGAAGTTCAGTGGAAAGAGGAGGGTAGATGAAGAGACGAGGATGAAAGGGATGCTGGGATAAGAAGAAGGCTGGGGAGATGTGAAGCAGAGGAAGCTACTGGCACCTTCTCATTACTCCACTTCTGATGAACAAACTGATGTGAAAGCTACAACACTAGCAAAATAAGATGAACATTTGCAAATAAATATTTAACTGCGGTGTTGTGCTGCCGGTCTCTCAGATAAACAACTGGTTTTGTAAATATAACTGCATGGGAAAAAGAAAAATGGCTAAGAAAAATGTCACGACTAGATCTCTCAAACCTTGTTTTGCTGGATGTGAATCTGAGTAACTGATCAGAAACAATTTGTTAAAGAAACAGAATTTGACATCACTTGTTAATTTGACAGTATAGCAAAAAAACAGCAAGAACAACAAGAACATTTTCCAAAGTTAAAAACAATAATCCTCATATCTCATTCATGATTAAGGAAAGTTGTGATGAAGTAATGCTCTGCAGGACGTCATCACTGGTCGGAGTAAAATGACATCAGCTTTGTATTTCGTAATAAACCAGGATCCTGCGGCGACCTGGCGTACCAACGTTTCTGTCTGCACAGCAGCGTTTCAAAATCACAACAAGCTCCTCGAGGGAAATGCTTCACGAAAAGCCCAAGATCAACACGGTCTTTTGTATTTATCATCTCCACGTGTGCAGCGTGTCTCCAGTCACTACTCAGCAGATTCTGCTTGCAAAGGACATGCTCCATAAAGCACATTTCTGGAATACTTTGGCTCCACATCCTCAGAGTTTTTATTTTGTTAATATCGATACTCCATCTACGTGGTGCTGAAGTTTTGATATTTTATCGACATGTCTGTTAAGATGTTACTTCTCTTGTAATAATTGACTGCACCTGTCTCTGAGTGCTCTCTTCATTCACACAGCTGGCTCGGAGGAATTTTAGATCTCCAATCACAAGTCAAAAAGATGCCGTCTGCAAACCATCTTCTGCACGTGCAGTGTCTTCTTCTTACTTCACAAACATCCCACCCAGTAAATCCATCAAATACATAAGAAGGGTATGGTGAGACTAAAATAAGGAGATGACAAACTGTCTTTTCATGCTTACTCTTGGCAGCAAATTGACACTTTCTGACAGCGTAATGCTTGTGTCTGCTGGAGTGTGACGGAGAGCAGAGGATGGGTGAGGTTTGAGGGGGAAAGTGAGAGCAGCAGAGACACGACACGCCTGGAGCGTGTTTTCTTAGACAGACTGACTGGTGGCGGCAAAGCAAGCAGGTCAGGTCATCCTAATGCAGATTATTCAGTAGCAAAGCCTGGAAAAGAAAATGATGAAAAGATAAAAAATCTCCAGGATGCTCATTTTGTTTTATGATTGTTGTTTATGAAAGATATGTATTTACCTATAGACATTCAGAAATACACACATGCACACACATTTGTGTTTATTTAAAATAACATTTTAAAAAAAGACTGGCTTTACAAATGTCCCTCAGACCACTAAACTATTTAAAAGAAAACCCAGTTGTCCGTTATGCCTTTTGTTGCTATCAACACTGGGCAAAAAAAAAATCCAATAAAAGACAGAAGCCTTTTCCTTTTCTCTGTAACAAGTGATCTCTGATGTTGTGTTAGTGTTTATAAGTTGGTGACTACATGGGGTGTGGGTGGTTTTAGAAGTACATTTCTTATTATTTAAGGGTTTTTTTCTATTTAAAAAGATATTATTTGAAGTTACTTTTCTTTCTAAGTGCAGGGTGTGGGGAAGCAGGGAAACATGTAAAACATGCTGGATAGCTGTTCTCGAGGATCAGGGTTGCTGACCCCTGAACTCTACTGACAGCATCTAAGTGTGTTGCAGGCCTTTGCTGAGAAAGATTTTTTTCTTTCTTTCTCTAAAGCATCATTTGAGATTTAGGCTAACTATTTTTATTTACTACCAAAGATTTTTTTGTTGCACCTGTCAGCTTCAGGTGCAGAATGTGTTCACTTCTTCCCAGGTGAAAATTAAGGCTCATTTTAGAATTTTCTCAACACTCTAATTGATGTAAATGACATGACTAGAATTATGTTCAAATATGTTATTTCACCATTTCATCACATTAAGAGAGTTTGCAATATACTTGATAGCAGAAGGATAAAAAATTAAAGCATTAAAAAAAGTTGAATCCATCTGTATCTAAATTTTATTTGCCCTGGGACTTAAACAAGTCTAATTAAGGCTAATTGTGTCTCAGGATTTCAAACTGGAAGTTGGTGATTTGGATCCTGGTTTGATCTCTTTATGCCTAACGGTCACTGGGAAAACCTCAAACCACACATGGGGAAATCCAGCTTGAGGATCAGATGCAGCCCCAGTTCAGCTTCTTTTGGCCCTCTCGGTTAAAAACGTTTTGATAAAAAAAGAAACAACGTTACCCACATCCACACTACTGCCACAGACAAGAAACTGAACCCCACACCGTCTTTCATTTGATCATCAGCGTGTGCATCGATGCTGAGAAAAGAAAAAAGAAAGTCTGTGAAGATCTCTGCAGACTCAGAGGTTTGTGCTGCAAACCTGTACCTCAGTAGTTTGAGATGAAAAGAAGCAGCGCAGCGTGTATAGTAGAATAATTAGAGATTATCTAAACTATTAGTAAAACAAAACACCTCAAGGTAAAGTTTGCACCTAAAGATGATAAGTTATAATAGGTGAACAGGTTTTAGGCGATGGGAAGTTAGATGAGTGATGTTGTTCAGTAAAGCCGGGCAGACACTGTGCTATTATCGGCTCCTTTTGAGACCATTTTCCAGTTGTGCGACTATTTTTTGGATCAGGCCGGATTTCGACCCAATCGTTGGTCGTGCCTTGTGCAGTATACGTGGGGTAACAATGAGAGATTAACACCTCACGATGAGCTCCCGATCGCGAATCGTGTGCTCGCAAGAAAATCAAACGTGTTTGAAATCCTGGTCGCTCCTCGTGAAGGCATCACAGTTGAAGCAGCTACGACCCGATTGGACTCATCCTTTCACAGAGAGCATGCACAAATCTCTGATGTTCGGTCAAAAACTATTATTTGTAGTTTAAAGTGTTGCAAATTCAAATTACATATCATGTTTTAATAGCAGAAAAAAAAATACTGCATTTCCCACGTCTGCCCACCCAATTCCTTGTCCAATCACGACGTTGTTTAATCTTTTTTCATTTATCGCCACACAGAATGGCACAAATTAAAGGCTGATTTACGGTTTTGCGTTACACCAAGGCAGAGCCTACGGCGTAGGGTACGCGGCGACCCGCACCGTACGGTTACGCCGTCGATTTAACGCGGAACCATAATTCAGGCTTAAGGCAGCGCGTTTGTTTTTCCTGAGCATCTTTGGAGTCTCCCACTTCGGATTTCCTCCTCTTCCACTTCTGTTTGACGTTGCAGTTCCAGTACACAGAAGTCCGACGTGAGGATTATGAACGTATAGTGTGAGCAGACGGGTCGCATCAGAGCAGTGCGAGACCATAAATCGTGAGCTGTGAACTTTTGAACTCAGCGATCTAGTGGTGCAGATAGGGCTGACTCAAACGATTTAAAATATCACACAGTGTATACCCAGCTTAAGGTCTGTGGATCAACCAGTGATTCATCTGAGCGTTTCCCAGTCCTGGTCCCCAGTATCCACTGGTTTAGACGTGTTCTTGCTCCAACACCTGATTCACATGAATAGCTCGTCTTCAAGGTCACACAAGTTAAAGGACAAACTAATTTAAGCTTTATAATCATGTCCTGTAACTGAGCGAGCAAACAGCAGTTTGTTGGTTTGTTGTTTTTTTTTCAATGTCATAACACTCTTCTCAAGCGTCAAACTTAATGTGCAAAAGTTGTATTCCTTTATTTGCCGTAAACATGTTTATTGCTCATTATTGCTAATTGCAGCATCGTTGATGTTGGTAAACACATCAGCTCTGGTTGTGTTGGGTGTGAAAGCTCTTTTAATGACTTGTTCCATGAATCCAGTAAAATAGTTCAATAATGTAACACAACAAAGCATGTGCTTTTATTTTATTTTATTTGATATATATATATATATATATATATATATATATATATATATATATATATATATATATATATATATATATATATATATATATGCCATATTCATTAAAAAAGATAAAATCTCATCAATTTCATTTAATAAAGGATAGATCAATACATACAGCATGACATTTCTGCCAAATTCATTTTTATTATTTACTTTTACTTCTGTGTTTTGTATTTTATGGTGCTTGTCCCACAAAACCTCAGCCCACATCACAAAATAAGATGCAACGTATTAAAATGGGCATCAAAGGCGTCTAGTGAGCTCAGTCATGCACTGTGTGCTGCAGGTTTCAGATGGTACTGATTAATAAACAACAGAAGTGGAGACAGGAATTGAAAAGAAGGAAACTGTAGGTTTTTCTTGTTCTCTCCATCACGCACACTCACACGTGCACACACACATACATACATAAACAAATGCACGTTGTCACACAGATGCACAAAGATGCACTGCACCGCTCTCTGATTTGCTCTTCAGAAATGTTTCCATCGGATGGCAGAGAGGATGGCGTGGATGAAGTAGAGGAACGTGGCGGCGAAGGCAAACACCTGAGACACAAACACACAAAGATAACCTCAGTGCGGTTGTAAATATACCGATTATACAGTTTCCGTTTTCTTTTAATGAAGAGGAAGACATTTAAAATCATGAAAGATCATTGTATCTTTTGCCACCACCATCAGGACTATGTGGTCATTTTACTGTACAAAGGCAAAGAGCCGTAACTACACGTATGATCAACACTGAAACTCCACAAGGCGTTGTTCGTTGTTCAATTCTGTCCATTTTCAGACAAATGAGTGTCAAAACTGAAGTGAATAGAAGATCCGAGCTCATAACAAAGCGACCAACTTGTCAAGCTGCCATCACACAACAAAAACCACCGGGTCCTGGTGGAAGACCGGTTTAAAGATATCCAAAGAGAAAGTTCATAGCAGAATCCAAAGATCCAATTACCTTTTTCATTTTTTGCATAGTTACTGAACTTTATATTTATGAGGCATAACTTGTAACACCTGAGAGTTTGCCTCAAACATGAAGCGACTGTATCCATCCCAGATAGTTCTGATATGAAGCAAACATGGTTCACTACTCCAGCAAATTAAATGAACCAGGGAAAGCACTTACTGCTGCAACTTTCTGGGAATTATTGGTTTTTTGTTTTCTAAAGATAAAGCCAATCGCAGCAACAAACCACTATGAATCGGTTTTCCATTCTTAGGATGCCTGGTGGTTTTATGATGCTCAAAAACACTGCTGATAGGTCAATAAATCTTTAAAAATATGCAAAAGACGACGTGACCGTATGTAACTGGACTGGAGAAAAGTATAGAAAAGCTACAGTAGTTGAATGGAATAAGGGGAAATTGAAAAGTGATTGGGACTCACCACAGCAGAAATATCAATCTGGTAGATCCTAAACTCCCCGCTCTTCTTCTGGAACGTGACATAAGCCAAATTTACGCCTGCACTGAGGTAGAAGAGCACCGCCAGGCCGTGGTAAACAAAGTCCTGCGCACGGACAAGAAATATCACGACAGTGGCCGCACCCCATCGCATTTTCCAACTATTTTCTTTTTGATATCAATACTTTTTGATCTTACAGCAGCAGCCCAGCAGGAACTGCTGTTATGACACCCGACGGCGAAGAAAATCATCCAGAGGAAGGTCATGACGAAGCAGAACACGGAGACGAACATCACCCATCCCAGAGGGTTTGGAGGACTGACGAGAGTCGACGCCACCAGAATCCACACCAAACCACCAAACACCTGCAGGCGTGGAGAGATGCTGTATTCATTTATGATATTTACATTTCTTCCTCCTAGAATCTCCTCAAACCCCGTTACTTCTGCTCATTTCAGCGAGGTGCCTTTTTTTGTGCAGTTTTTGAGGCAGCCGACTGTTATATGAAGACCTTAGAGGCCGATGCTTCTGTTGCACAAAACACTACCGTGTCTAGACAGACAGCAGAATTCACATTATCGAAGAGTAAAAGGATCAAAATGAATACTGTGGGGCAGCTGGTGGAGCCTATCTTTGCAAAATCTCTTCAGGGTAGAGTTAAACCAGTACTGTTTACTGGCCAGCGGTGGAAAATGAGCAGGGGATGACTGTCCCACTGCCCACTCCCATTTAAGTCCCACTGAATGGGACTTAAATGCAGTTGATGTCTGATGTCTGTGGTGAAACCAGCCACTCCCACGTTTGCATTGCACTCACGTAATAACCTTTATAGCAAATGCTTTGAAGAGGCAGAAAGAGTAAGTGGTTTCATCATGTCATTTCTGGCTCTGCACAGCAACAAATGTTGTATAAAAGGAGTATCTGTCTTTGCTGTAGATATACGCCACACTTGTAGTATTGTTCTAGCATGTTTGCTCTTCTATTGTAACAAACATCTGTGAAGTATCTGGTAGTACTGTATATCATAAGTTTTGAGTTTGCTCTTCAGTGCACAAACAATTATTTAAGACTCATTTGCTGGATTGTACCAGTCATTTCCTGTAATTTTAGTCCTTTGTCTGCTATTTGATGATCAACCAAAGAGGAAGATATGAGCAAAGCACAAATGTGTTTGTTGAAATGAAAAATAAGATACGATATAGCTGGCTAAACAGTTGCTTGCAGAAGCCGTCTACTCTACAGACATTACATTTGTGTGTACTCTCCATGTTGGGAGAATATGGGCATGAGCAGAAGAAAATCTACCCGATCTTATCAGAAACATCAGGTGTAGCAAATGGTGAAAGGTTGAATGCAAAATGTTTGAAACACCGTTGGCAAACAAGTAATCAGCTGCAACAGAGATCATATCTCCAACCGTGGACTAAACAAATACCTCCTTTCAAACGTTAATGGGTGTTGTTTAGTTTGCCAGGTAACCCAACTGTTAAACACTTTAGTGTTGACTTCTTTTTGTATAACCTCTGCCCGGATTACTTTGCAATAGTGATCATACGTACCCACTGCATGACCACATCTTCCTTTTAGATCCCATTCACTGCAGAGCAGTTAAACCAGATGAAGCATCCGATGTCAATGTTTATTATTAATGATCTCTATTAACCTTTCTGTTTTCCTACAAAACAGAAGATTTTGCTGTGCCTCTTGCAGTCATTAAAGCATTGTGAACCCTTGTTCATGGTCACAGTTAGAAATAAAAAATAAATCTTTAAATTTGCAAACAAATAAACTTGTGATGAACATAGAACCTCAACCAACAGGAATTGGGTTCCTGATTTGCTGTATTGCTGTAAGTATGGTATAAATCATGAGTATTGAAAGGTGAAGTTGAGGGGGAAAAAAGATGGTTACATTTAAAACCTGAAAGTTTTCCTTGATTTGAGACAGTATTTTCTTTCTATAAGTAAACAAAGAAGAATCTTACACAACATGTGAAGGTAAGGTTTTCTACACGTTAAGTTCATGTCAGTCATAAACTAACAAATCTTTCAAGATTTCTCTTAAAATATGCCAAAAGTCCTTTTTTTCTTCTGTTTTAGTTTTACAGGCCAACCTCAATCATTTCTTCTCTGATACAAAGAACTCGTCTGGTTCTTCTGGACTAGTGCTAACTGAAGGCATCCAAAATGTCGTTGGGTGAAGTTATCGGTTTTGCAGTAAAAACGCAGTAAAAACGCAGTAAAAACGTGTTGACCCAAGGTGTAATGAGCAATTCTGCAGTCGCCGTGGTTTTCTTTCAAATCGTGACTCATAGACATTCCTCTGTGAGGCATCACGTAAAGCCCACACACCCCACTATGACTGGTTCCATACGATCTGTCGTGGTGGATGTGAACGGGAGGGGTACCAAACCATTTCTTTAGTGTACAAGTATGGCCAAGATATTATTAGTAAATTGAACTGTATTGAAATAACAGACTGCCCCAGCGGGTATCATGTGGGTCCTACTCAGACAACGTCACCTGTTAGAAGCTACGGTATTTGTTTCCATCGGACAGAAGGGCCATAAGACTTGTAGCCCTAACATATCTCATCATGTAAGCCCGAGACAGACTCTTTTTGGTCCACCTGAATGAACAAACATGCACATTCCAGGACTCACTGGAGTTTGGTTACCCTTGTGGGGTTGGAGTTGAAGATACCATCATACACCTGTTTCAGCAAACCCACAGTCATCTGGACGAAGCAAGCACAGTGAGAATCATGTTCTTCGATTTCTCCATTGCATTTAACGCCCTCCAGCCTGCATTGCTATGTGGGAAACTCCAGAAGAAACACATGGATGTCTCCAAAACCCCCTGTATTGCTGACTAGGTGGTCCAGGTGGTCAGCAGCCGAGGACCACCACAGAGACTGTTGCCATTTATCTTCACACTGTACACCTCAGACTTCCACCATAAGTTGGAGTCTTGTAATGTACAGAAATACTCAGATGACTCTGGAGCTTTGGAATATATCAGTGATGGACAAGAGACTGAGTAGAGAGAACTCATGGACCGTTTATGGCATGGTGTGGGAACAATCGTCTCACCTTGATTGTGGCTTTTAGGAGAGCCAGGATTAAGTTAAGTAGTTTTTCCATCATGGGAGAAAAAGTGGAGGTGGTGGAGGAGTGTAAATACCTCAATGTTCACCTGGACAGCAGACTGGACTAGAGATACAACATGCTGTTTACTTCGTGAAGAAGCTTAGGTCTTTCAATGTTTGCAGCAAGATGTTTAATATTGTTCATAAGTCTGTTGTGGAGAGTTCAATCCAACAAAGAAGGCTGGAGCTGATTGTGTGAAGGAGGATATTCTGTAAAGTGAAGAAGATCATGGACAACCCTGAGCATCCTCTTCACATCACAGTGATTCAGTAACAGGGGGAGTTCAGATCCACCTTAACCCAGATTGGAAGTTGGTTCCATAGAAATGGTGTCTGATAGCAGAACGCCCACCCTCCAAATCTACATTTGGATACTCTAGGAACTATGAGTAAACCTGCACTCCGAGAACGGAGAGCTCTGCCAGGAACATAAGGCACTATCAGGTCTTGCAAATAATGCGGAGCCCGTTTTGGGCTTTATACGCAAGTAATAACATTTTTAATTGGATTCTGAATTTTACGGGTAGCCAATGGAGCAACGCTAACACTGGAGAGACGTGGTCTCTCCTGCTGATTCCTGTCAGCACTCGGGCTGCTGCATTTTGGATTAGCTGGAGCCTATTCAGCAAATTCTCCTCCTCAGCTCCTCATATAAAGCAGCATTTGTCAGCACATTGTGATTGTGAAACAGTTCAGAAATATGTAAACAATCTCTGAGAGGAATGTTGCCAAAATAATAGAGTAAAATGTCTATCAATCACTTCAAAGTTACATAAATTATATTTCTGCACACTATACAAAAACATGTACTGAAGATAATTCTTCCCTTTTTAGGACTCGGTTTTTAACTATTGAAAATCCAAAGGAAGAAGTTAATCACCTTTGATGGAGGAAGATAGAAAACCTTTCCACTTGTACACATGATAAATGGATGATTTAACTTGTGTTCATTGTATGATCTAAATGTTGGTATCAGCCTACACCTCTCAGAAAAAAAAGTTTCCATGATTGTCAGAAGAGAAAGAATCCATTTTTAATTTCTTAAATCAAAACCATTCACAAGCAAGAACAAAGTAAAAGGAAAACTGAACGGGATAACACCTCCAAACACCTCTCCTTCATCCTCATACCTCACCCGTCTCTTTGGCTACACCCCTCCAGCTCTGCAGGGAGCACATTGAGGTGTTTCCAGGCCAGCCTACATCTGTAAAATCTCCGGCATGTGCCAGGTCTGCGTCAGAGCCTGCTCCCAGTTGGACATGCCTGAAACACTTGCACAGAAAGATGCCCGGGACACATCCAAACAACTCAACTGAGTACTTGAACTCCTTTATGAATGAAGTTTTTCATTTTTACTGTGATACAGTGAGATTTCGACACTAACTTTACTTGAAACGGCATCTCAACCCCAACCCAGAGAAGTCACTCCACCCTTTCTGGACTGTGAGCCAGAGCTTCAGATTCTTATCCCCACTGCTTCACACTTTGCTGTTAACTGCTCCGATTAGAGCTGGAGATCATTACTCAATGAAACCAACAGGCCCACATCATCTAGAAAAAGGCAAATGTATGGGTGGAATCATCAGAGCACTAAGCCTCACCCTTTCTTCCCCTTGGTTCCTCTGAGAAATTCTGCACATAAAGGTTTTAACCACAGTCAGAGGGCAGCCCTGAAGAATCCAATGCAGTAATATTTTGTTTAATTTGTACAGGGACCAAATGGCCCTTGGTAATGGACCTAGTATCCAATACTCCTGGAGTAACCCCAAGGACATGATCGGACATCCACAAAGCACATGTGGACTGGATGGGAAAACTGCCACCCCCCTCCAGGACCTAAACAAGAGTACAGAGATGTTCCAGTGTTCTACGGCCAGAGCAAGACTTCACCAGGGGAGGAGTGGGATTCACACTGTGGACCTCAGCGCCAGTCTGCCATTCCTAACGTGCAGATGCAGCAGAGCCGTGTCAGTCAAGACAACCATAGAACATCCGGAGCCTCAAGGGTTTCAGGTCAGATCTCATCCACCTCTGGAGCCCTGAGGAACACTTTGAGGAAGACATGTTGGTAGGACAGACAACTTTCTTGATCCTTGAAGTGTTCCTCCCTTTTCCTGGCAGCCTCCCTGTGAAGCTCAACACCACCTCACCCTCACAGTGTTGGTATAGTTTGCCAGAATCTTCTTAGAGGTGATCGAAAGTCTCTATCCACGATCTCACCAAACTTCTCCCCCCAAGTTTTTGCTTCAACACATTGTGCAAACTTTTGCGTGCAGGACCTACATGTTTATTATTCTGCTGTGCGTTGGTGGTGACATGTGGTTGGTATGTCAGACTTTATTATTGTTTATCTTTAATCATATTTGGACTCCCCTGTAGTTTTGGGAAACACAGCTGATCTGTCATATTTTATTAGACTTGTCTTTTAAAATCATTATTCTTTAACTTTTTCTTTCATCTGCCAGGGTGCATAATATTTAAATTAAAAGGCATATCCAGGTCAATCTAAGGAGCTTTTTTTCTGTTCTGTTATCTCCAGTCACAGGAAGAAAATCCTACATAATCTAGCATCAGTCTCTTGGATTTGATGTGTGAAATTTGCCCTTTGTTTGGTATCGTTGCAGTTTTGTCTCATCGGTTATGTGAGCAGTTTCCACCTTTTTGTTAGCATTCAGGGAGAAGAAGAGCTGACCGCATTCTTTCTTAGATTAGTAACAGAGACACAATATGAGTGAAATGTGAGAGGTGAAGAGATGTAGGTGCTCCTCCCATGTGGGGAACATGTTTCCTTGTCTCCTTTTCCGCTCAAATGAATAACACTTTTCATCAAAATGAACTTCAGCCGTTATATTTATATAGATATACATTTCTAGGGATGAATTTGATCGTTCTCATGATTGCAGCTTAACGTCTTTGGTTTAAATGCTAAATAACTAAAGATGGTTTAAATGCCGTTTATTAAACTTTTCAATGTGAAAACAGCAGCGTATATAAAGTTGTCCAACCAATTGCTTTTTTTATCATAATTGAATCAAGTTTTGTTGGTATTGATTGTTTGTTGGTATAAGTATTGATTGGTTGTTTTACTTATACTATATACCTTTTCTGATTCAATGATCTCATTGTCATTTTCCATGTCTAATTCAATTCAAATTCATTGAAACACAATAAAAACATCTAGTTTTGTATGTTTAGAACTAATAAATTCAAAACAAATATTTGCAGAAAACATTTAAATAATTTACTTCGGGTTCAGCACCTTGGTTTTGTACTGACATTTTCTCACTCACCAGTTCAGGAAGGTAAAATATATCCGGGGCAGTTGTGCATATCCCGAAGCCACTGGGAAGGCTCCCCATAGCCTGAGTAGTTGCAGCCATGGCTCCCTGTTTCCCTGTTTCTTCTCCCAGTGCCGAGGCAACAGCGAGTGAGCGGACTAACGGAGCAGCAGCAGGTGTAACTGGCCCTTATAGCAAAGCCAAGTTAGCAGACAAACACGTTGTGCTTTTGTGGGGTGAGAGATCCCCTTCCCACAGCAGCTCCTGAAACAGACAGACACACCCTTCTTCAACAAGCACCCAGGCTGCCTGGCGTTTACTGAGAGCTGGTAAACTGTAGCAAGCTTTTGAGGCAACCAGAAGAGGAATTATGTGTCCTGAGGCAGCAGATGCAGCCATTGTTACTGTTAAGTGAAGAAACAGCTTACTGGGTTTCCAGGTTTCACTACCTTCATGAGCCCTTATTTTGAAGCACCTCAGTGTCTGTAGCCTCTATTTGTATTAAACACAGCAACTTTAAAACAGGTTTTATTTTCAAAATACAGATTAGTTTTGTTCGTGGACATAGTTTTCTTCAGCGTCATAACTTTATTTTAAAGTTTCCATTGTTAATGTATTTACCGGTATGTTAATCATGAATCACATGACTGTGTGCAACAAGAAGGGTCTATTTGTCGTGATAAACCTGTGCAAAATTATCACCCAGATCCGCACCCTGAACTTACAACCATAGCTGGTTTATCTTGTGAGCATCACAGCCGAGGTTGAGGGCTGAGATGATATTATTTCAATCCACATCCACCATCTAATATCCTCCTGACTCACTAAGACATGAGAAAGTATTCACATTATCATAAGAAGTCCATTGAGGCATTAAAATCACCTTTAAATCCAATTTGTAACTTCATCATTTGTTGTGACTAAATGAAGTGTAGACTTTGGTTCACAGTGGTTCACATCAGCAACATCGTCCCACTGGTTATGACTCTAGTAATGATCATGTAGTGATGTTTTTGTGCTTCATTTACAGCTATTTCTACCCTGAAGAGAAATTTAATACGGTGTAACTGTTGTTGTGATGTTTAGGAACAGCACATACCCTTTTTCTTTGTACCACTTTTTGCTTTTCCAAATACCTTACTGGAAACCTGAGCTTGTTTCTAAGCACTTTAATAATACAACTCTGATTTGATGGCATGTACTTGGTAAAGATTGTTAAAAGAGAGGGGGAGAACAGGAAATACAACAACCTGCAGGCTCATTAATCCAGCAGGACTACTGTAAAGGATGGACATGAACGTCTCAAAATGTCTACAAAATTATCAGATGAGAGTTCTTACAGATACAGTTATTTATATGTATTGGATCATACAGATTTCAGTAGCTTCAAGGTATTTAAGTCAATTTGGAAAATGTTTTCTGGAGATCTCAGAAGATATAAAGACATATGAAAAAAGTGTTATAAACTGATATTTGTCTTGATGAGTCTGAATGCATGGGTAATTTTTATTTCAAGTTTACTGCCTTATCACAAATAATATTTGATATATTATATCACCTACAACAAATAAGGTATGTTTTCTCATGAGAGTTCACAGACCCCTCCACTCTGCACCGCAAATGACTCTCAACCAACACAAGAATTTATTTTAATATAAGTTTTATTTATTTAATGTCATAGATCTTAAACATATCCATAAAGTGTAATCATTTATGCACATACATTTGGAATTGTCAAACCTTTATCCAGAGCAAAATCTTTGAAGTGTGCTGTGTGCATGTGTGTGTGTGTGTGTGTGTGTGTGTGTGTGTGTGTGTGTGTGTGCGTGCGTGCGTGCGTGCGTGCGTGCGTGTGTGTGTGTGTGTGTGTGTGCATGTGTGTGTGTGTGTGTGTGCGTGCGTGCGTGCGTGCGTGCGTGCGTGCGTGCGTGCGTGCGTGCGTGCGTGCGTGCGTGCGTGCGTGCGTGCGTGCGTGCGTGCGTGTGTCTGTGTTGAAGACAATAAGTACATTATGATTTAATTTAACATAATTTTCTTGAAACAGAATAAAAATGGTGGTCAAAGGTATTCTTTACTCCATCAAGTCTTATGGATATCAGTAACTCCCGGCTTCAAGTGTTTCAGGTTTCACTAGTGGGTGTGTTACAGTTATCTTGTTCCCTGTCACATGTTTATGATGGAAACACCCTGAAACCAAACATCATTGAAGTGGACTTTAAACAAACTGGTGGTAGATATGAACAATAAGTCTAGAAAAGAAGAAAAATGTAAAACTTGATAAAATATTTTGTACAAACATTTGGGATACATGATGACACTTTGCACTGAAGTGAACTGTTACTTTAAAAATATCAGTTTTTATAAAATGCTACATATTCATCAGGAGTCCCAATGATGGTTGTTTTTCAGTGTGATTGAACTGGACCTTTTATTTGCAGGTAAATCTATGTGTTTTACATTGAATACCATAACGTAGAAGGTGACGCTAAATATTTCATTACATAATTCATTTAATAAGTTGTTTGTGTTCATTAACCTTCTATATAACAGATTAAATTGGGGTGGGGGTGGGGGTGGGATTAACTCGCTAGTTCATTTTAACCAAACAACCACTTTTGTCATCAGGAAAACTGAAAAGTGATAAAATAATACAGACAATTGGTTAGCTGGTTAGTTAAAGGAGCAATGATCAACACGTAGCCTGTCATCTACTAATTTGTTCAATTTTATTATGAATAAAAAAGAATTGATGAAATATTTTTGAAAGAAGGGTAAAACACAAAGAGCCATAGAGTGTTCAGTACGGCGACAGGTAATCCGGTTATCTTCCTTTGTGGTGATAGGTGTTTGACTTTAGGACCTCTTCCATCGAATGGCGGAGAAAATGGTGTGAACGAAGTAGAGAAGCGTGGCCACGTGTGACATCACCTGAAAATACAGACCCATACACAGATAAATGATTGTCACCTACTGCCGAGCACACAGAGATCCACTGAAAGCATTTTCCTGTTGTGGAATAAAAATGTACCCCCCATTGCAAAACATACCAATGTTTTTGACAACATCTACCGTATGACCTTTTCAGCGCAAAACACAAAATGCTCTTTGTTATTGACCGATGACGAAAGTTAATTTACAAAGCAAATCCACCTTTTAGACGCTACCTGTATATCTGTCACCATTTGCTCTTTTCTTCCCTCTATATTTTAAGATAAACGTATTTTTCACCAGATTGCAGTTGATTGCTTGTACTGTAACATCTAAAATCTTTGAAAATAAATAATAATGTCATCACAGAGCAAAAGCTACTTCTTTTGTGTTTTTTGTTCCCTCCAGGTGTTGCCGCAGCAGATTGTTGTGTTCTGCATTTCGACTTTGCATAGGATTTACACCAGATTCCCATCCTGATGCAACTTTCCCTATTAATCCAGTATGAGAACAATGGCCCCTTCACAGCTGAGTTTTCAATGGGGCAACGTTGGGATCGGTGTCCTGCTCAGATGCACGTTATCATACGCCAGGACCGGAGATCGTTCTGCAAACCTTCTGATTTGATTGACTGGTGTATAAAACACTGATGTCCATGAATTCACCTAATTCTTAGAAGATGAATGATGAAACAGATATTACAAAGGTACAAGACTGCATCTCCCATCTAATTAATAATTACCACATTTGCACATTTTATTCAAAACCATAAGCCTTTTCGTAAATACCACTCTCTTATTTGACATTGATACTCTGGAGAAGTTTATTTGGTTAATGAAAAACTCTGACTTACAATGTCAAAAGTTGACTTCATGACATAAATTGTTTGCAAATGTTATTAAATCAAATAAGCTGTTTGAGTAGACTTGTGTGAGACGTCACCTATGCACCTAAACATGATACATCAGTGACCAAAAAGTAAACTTAAACTTAAACTTTATTTATTTGTATAGCGCCAAATCATACAATATAAAATGCAACACATGGTGCTTTACATGCAGAATAAAATAACAATAAAAAAACACAATTTAAAACATTCCATACGACCCCACCCCCCACGCGTACACACACACTCACACTCATATACCTGTGCACACACTCACACGCCCACACCCACACACACACACACACAATAAGTGGACTGGTGACATGGCTTAGCACTAACGATCCAGGTGAGGAAAACACTACCTATGGGTGGCCGTCCACACCGAGAGGCATCACCGACCACGACCACCAGAAGCATCCCCACAGAGACCCCCCCAACCCGGACAGACCGGGGCAGACCCCACACAGAAGGTGGAGCCCCCCCCCCAGCTACCCAGGCCTGAGGGATCCCCATGACGACACCCCCCATGGGCGGAGCAGGCACACCTCCCAGTGTGGACGACCCCCCTGAGGAAACACTGGAGCTAAAAACTAAAAGATTAAAAGAAAGTAAAAAATGCCTAGAAGTGTAAAATTTTAGAGAAATATATATAAAACTTAAGATGAATAATAAATAACATAAAGTAAAAAGTCATTAAAATGGATTAAAGTTTTAGAGATGATAAAAGAGCTAAAGAAGTACACACAATACATAGCTAAAAACACTAGGTAAATGAGATCAGATAAAAGCCAAACTAAAAAGGTGTGTCTTGAGCCTCCTTTTAAAAATATCAACATTCTCTGCGGCCCTGAGGTTCTCTGGCAGGCTGTTCCATAAAGAGGGGCCATAATGGCTGTACTTCTGTATTTTTTTACAATTGATGCTACTTTAGACTATCAATTTCCCAAAAAACAATTAAAAATGTTATTGACTCGTCCTGCTTTCAGGGATATTACCGCAATTAAATGCTTTCAATAGTGTTTTTATTTCATAACAAGTCTACCACGCCGTATGAAACTATTGCGGTCAACATGAGTGCCATGGAGAAGTTTGCATTACTGGGTCGATTTCCAGGAAATCAATCTCAGTCCATACTTGTTTTCTGATTTTGTGTGTTTCACATACCACTGCGGAAATCTCCAGTCTGTAGATTTTGAGAAGTTGACTTGAAAGCCCACTGACCGACGCGTGAAGAATGGTGATGTAGGCAAGAATCACTGATGCGCTGAGGTAGAAAACCACTGCCACAAAATGGAAACAGACATCCTGCAACAGGAAAGTTAAGTGGTGGATGGAGATGGTGGAGCAAAGAAAAGAGGAGGACAAGACAGATGGGAAGTGAGAGAGATGAGGAAGTGATGCAAAGTGAGGAAAGTTGATATAGGCAGGTGGAGGAGTGAAATAAAGTCACAAGTAGATAGATAGCGAGGACAGCAGAGGAAAATGAGTTAGTAAAAAAAAGAAGGGTGAGAGGAAAAGTTCAAATATATTAGCAGAAAAAACAAACATCAGCACTTCCAAATAAACACCTTCATAACTGTACTGCCGTCTTTTCAAATCATGGTTTACTGTGTTGTTGAACCTGTGATGTGGTTTACTGTGCAACAATGTGAATAGATGTTGCAGCAACACCGACAGCAGAGCAGATATGATCACCTTGAATATTACTTATGGTCTTTGCTCAAAGGTGATGCCTCTATCTCACTACAACTTCAAACCTTATTGGCTGTAATTGTATGTAGTTTGCATATTTATAGCGCCTTGATGACTGTGTTCTTATTTTCTTATTTAAAGACTTATTCCCAAACCAAGTGGCCCAAAAAACAGGCCACTGTGTTGTTTTACCCATGAAAAACTGAAATTGAAGAAAAAAATAATTCTGGATGATCATAGAGTGAAATGGATAAGATTTGTATATATATACGGGTTTAATAAGTGAGACTTCTCATCTAGCTGCATTTTGAGCCCACATCTTGTGGAAAATGCAATATTTGTTGTTTTACTTTAGACAATGATCATTTTAGATGTGTTTAGAGTGTAGTTTCACACTCTGTAGTTTTTACATAAATAATCTGACTGTCCTGCTCTGCTTGATTACACCACGCCAGGCTTTATCTTCTAAGCCAGAATCTTAAACCTTGTTGGAGAAATTATAGGATGCAACAAGGACAAAGCAACATGGTGATCCACAAATACTGCAATAATAATTAGTATACACATATATCACTCTGTCTATCGCCACGTCTGTTTATGCAGTTAATGATCAGCATGTTGGGCTTTACGAACCAGACCGGGCCAGATGCTGGACTGATTGCCTCCACAGAGGAAGATGAAGAACCAGAGTGACGTTCCGACAAAGCAGAAGACGGACACAAACATCACCCAGCCAAGAGGGTTGGGTTGAAGGATTTCAGTCGATGCTATCAAGATCCACACCAAACCTCCAAACACCTGCAAGGTCAAACAGAGGAGGGAGGGGAAAGACATCGATGACAATGATGGATTTGAGAGTTCAAGCCTTTCTAGAATAAAGAAAGCTGGCAGTCTGTCCTGCACTCCGCCACTGCCTGACCGAAACTAGAACTGGTGATCCCATCTTCCAGGATTATCTTAAACAAATTCTTTATACTTCATATAGAGAAGTTTTATTTTTTTTAATATACAACATAACTCTGTTACTAAATATTTAATCCATATAAATGTTATAGGTATTGTCAATGTTCTATCAGACAGTGGTGAGGAAACTTCCAGCAGCTACAACACCAAAAAAGTTCCTTTGCTCTCCGACGTCTGGTAATCTTTACTGTTATTTTATCCATTGTTTTTGTTTTTGTTGGGGGGGTTTTCAGTAGAAAGGGCTCTATCATCCCAATCTCCCAAATAATGCGTCTCCCTCATATCACACCATCATTTTGGAGGTTTATGTCCTCTAAAGTGAAATTATTTTATTTAAATAAGCAGAAATCTTTTTTCTTGCAAAGATCTCTGAAAGCAAGTCTCTGTCAGCTGTGCAAACACAGTGGCTTCAAATTAAGACTATAACTATGCACAATTGAATCCTTTTTTCTTTTTTTTTTCTTTTTTTTGAGCTCAACAATCAACATTCAACCTGTCGGACAAGAATGTGCCATGCCCTAAATCAAACAACATGCCTGCAAATATTTTCTCTGCTTTATTACATCATTTGTAACTTCATGACAGCCGCTATTCACCTGAACATATCTTTGAAGTTCCATTTCTGCCCTTTTGGGATGGTAATTTGACTTACATAAAATATTTTCTAAGCATACCAAATAAATTAAAGAAAAACATTTAGAAGAACTGGTAACAATATAAAGTGAAGTTATGTGGGCTAAATTAATCAACATAACTGATATGTCTTGTGAAAAAAAGCAATGCTGCCATGAACTGATCTTACAGTAAAACACACTCTATTTTCACATTGTGATAAAGTGTCTATTGACCAACGTTTCAGTTTGTTTCCACCTTTCAGCTTCTCATATTTCATTAAACTTCCCTTTATGAGCTCAAACCTTCCATGGGGTAAATCCTCAGTTAAAATTAATGTCAAAAATTCTGACAGTGACGACAATCAGAAATAACCACGGACCCATCATGGAGAAACAAAGCCAACACGTATCATTACACATTACACAAACATTACTCAAGTTTTCACATAATTTGATATCAATTTATAATTGTGACTTAAATATCTCTCTCTCATCTATATTCCATGTGAAATGAGCCATCTCACAACCGAGTAAACTCCTAAGAAAAATGTGTCTTTCCTAACTTCTCTCAGCTATTTGGCCCTGAAGTTTTGACAGCTTGTTCCCATCACAGCTGCAGAAGATTTCAGCTGCAACCCAAAGCCAGGAGTTTCTTCTAAACCTTTTATTGCATCATATGGCAGCTAATGATTTCCATTTACAATATGAACCTCTCCTCACCGACTCGTTGCATAATAAGCTCTTTTTTTAGGCGTTGCAGCAGCATGTGGGGGAGCTATCAGGATGAGAAGCATCTACTGAGATAGTGCTCTATTATCCTGGAGCGAGAATGTCTGCTGCTTCTGCAAAGGTTCTGATAAACAGTTTTTGTCAATATTTTTCAATGTAGATAATTTTCAGGTGAGTCATCCCATCACTCATGTTTTTATAACTTTATGTTTAATAAGTGTTATGGCATTCTGGGCACACTGCCATCCACTGAGCTAAGACAAAAAACGGTTGCGTTGCTTCAGAGGATGACCACTTCCTTGTGACCTGAAAAAGGAAGCTAAAGGGAAAGTGTTGTAAACTGATGTTCCCCTCAATTTATGTGGTCCATTTCACAGAGATGTGCGTTAAAACGTCACAACTTCTCACTTGATACCTCAGTAAGCATTTTCATATCAAGCTTAAGTCCCAGTTAGTACTTTCAAGTCTTCATAAATACAGATTGATGTGGATATTGCAAATCATGACTCCATTTACTGAAGGATCAAATTAATCATTACTGAAAGTGTGCATTAGTGTTTACTTCAAGAATGCCTTGTGAAAAGCTGCCACTAAATGGTTATATTCAATACGTGAATATCAAAGCCAAGATGGCAACGGTTAAAATGCGAACTGAAAAACCACAGATGACATTATTTGGTGAAATGCATTCATTATAACCATTTTATCATTTATTCCTATCAACTTTGTTTGTGTGACAAGACTCTAGTATTTTGCAACAGTGAATTAAGCCTTGGCTCTTTATCTTCTCTGACTTTTTTATGTGCATAGTGGTTTAAATAAACAGTATCAGCATATTTTCATTTCTGATAAATAGATTATTCATGTAAGGGTGCAAGCCAGTCAGCAAACCGTGGGAGCTTATGGCAGGTTTAGATTTACATACTGCTCAGCAGCTCTGTTTATGTGCCACAGGCCTGTTTCCACCTGTGTGCAGAGCTTTAACCTTCCGTCTGCAACTTATGCAGAAAGGGTTCAGGTGTAGTATTTAGACCTTCAGTTACAAACTGAACGACATCAACTGTTAATGGACTTAAAGTAGCAGCCCATTTGAAATACAAAGGATCAGCACAGTTAATAAATGTTTCATTTAGTTTACTAAAAGCCTGCAGAGAGTAGGTGTTTCAGACAGTGTCAAGGTGGTGGGAGTAATTTTAGCGTGACTTCCACTTTTGTTGTTTCTGTGTCTTTCTGTGTTAGCACCTCTACGCCAGTCTGCAGAAAGCAAAGTGGTTTAGCATCAAATTTCCACTACAGTTCAGTCCACTTCACTACATCACCCTCTATGACCATAATAACAGGCACACGGCAGAATTCACTCGCAATTTACTCACAGACAATAAATTATTTGTATTAATATATTATTATCACCCCAAATCTATTGCATTTTGTACTTTATAACCTGTTTTCACTTTTTCTTTCATTTTTGTTGCGTTCAACTTGTTTTCTGTTACTATGGAAACTTCTTTCTTTTTTTTTTGTTTTAAACCATTCGTTAAGGGATTTCTACCATTGTGAATTAAAAAGGTTGCCAGGCTGCTTGGGGTCCATTTCATATCATTCCTTGCCAGGAAACATTAACAGAAAAAACAGCTGAAGAGCAGATACGAGGAGATATCTAATGAATCAATTTCATGTGCTCAGCTTGACCGAATCAACTCTAAGATCTCCTCTAATCCTCACAGTTGGTTAGCTGGTCTCTCAACTCCGTTCTCGCTCCACTGATCAAAAACTGAGATCTGCTGACCACCTAACAACATGAGAATGATTCTTATCAGAATGGAGACTTTCCTTTATGGAGCAGAGATGAGGTGGTAGATAGAGAGAAAGAAAACAGGATCATTGTGGTGCTGAGCTGAATGAACAAGTGAGGGGGAATTAACCTGTCTGTGTCACCATTCTGAAGATGGCAAATGAACAATCCAAAACATAAAAAACTTGCAACAAACACGTCTATATACATGTGAAAAACTCACAAACTCTGGGAGGAAGAAAATATCAGGAACAGTTGTGAAGATCCTGCATCCTGTAGGGAGAACATCACATGAGGTGGAGGAAGCCATAGTCCTAAATGTCGGTTGTGTCTGGGTGGGGTTCCTCCTCACAATGAGAAATGAAACCTGTTGTAATTCGCTTTTTAACGGTCTCTTTTCTTTCCTGTCATTTGTCCCTCTGTACCTCCCTCTGTTTCTCCTCTACTCCACCTACTCATCTGTTCCCAAACTACCTGTTCAACAACACCTTCATTACTTTGTTTGTATAGTGGGAGGATGTCTCTGGCCTGTGTTGTGTATAAGTACTTGTGTGTAGATTTTAAGTGCGTGCCCTTTTTTGTTAATGGTGTTTGTGTATTTGTGTGTGTTTGTGTCGCTATAAATGACGCCAACCTTGTTTGCATGCACACAAAACAGACTGAAAACATTTCATTTGGTCAGTTCAGTAGCAGATATAAGTATAAATGTTCCTTTTTTTTCATAGTTATTTAATCATCTTAATTTTGGTTTTACATTTGTTTATTTTGTCTCCATGTATCAGTTTAGTTGTTGTCCTTCAATTGTAATGTGTTACTGAGGATCTTCTGAAGAAGATTCTGATGATTCTAAACCTCTTAGAGTGAAAAATCAACTGTTATTGTATGATATTGATTATTCTGTGAGATGGAGTAATTAAAAAGTCCCCACATCATGTAAAGTTACAAAAAGTAACACATTTGTGTGTTATTAGTAGTGTTGATTTTCGGCAGCCTTTTTCAATTTTAGTTTTAGTCTAGTCTTTGGGTCAAGCTATCATTTTAGTTTTAATTAGTTTTAGTCACGTTCATTCTCCTCTTAGTCGTGTCAAGTTTCAGTCGACTAAAAGTCTCAGCATTTTAATCTTATTTTAGTCAGAATTGTCCAGGACCATTTTAGTCTAGCTTTAGTCGACGAAAACTGACGACATTTTACTCTCGTTGTAGTCAAAAAAGAATGATGACATCTTAGTCTCGTTTCAAAGATTGTATTTAGTCAAACGCATTTTTCAATTCAAACAAGGTTATCTTATTATTATATTATTGTTACGTTATAAACTCAAGAATACATTCATTCCAGATACAGAATACGCTCTAATTTGAGTTTACAACATATTTATTTTTTCCTGTGATTTTGTGGCCGTATTTCTCCCCATCTTTTTCTTTTTCAATGACACATCCCGTTTTCTTTTCCACGTCTATGTAGGAAAGTGTATCCAAAGATGGTCTCTTCTTCTTCTCTCAGCCCCAGAGCAGATCCCCGTGTGGCCCGCCATTGGTCCCTTCCTCTATACAACTTTGTTTTTAATTGACGTGAACCTAGAGCTCTGCGTTAATGGCATCAGCCTCTAACTCTGCAGCTGCATCTTCTGGATCTGATTACCCGCTGCAGCGACTGGGATGGAGGACTAACGTCACCCAGCAGCAGAACTAAACCAGAGGAAACTACTGAAAACATGAGATTAAGGATCTTTGTTATAACATTTTGTCTTGTCTCGTTTTGGTCAACGAAAATGAAGACACATGTTAGCAGAGTTTTTATTTTGTAATCTACATTTTAGTCTCGTTTTTATTTGTCTACGATTTTGCATTAGGCTATATATTTAATTATCGTTATCGTCACATGGCCAGCCTTTTCCTTGCGTCTCGTCTAGTTATTAGGGGTGTGGTCTTTTGATAGGCGCTCAGCGTAGCCAACGGCTAGCAGTCATCACCTCCTCAGTCATCAATTTTGCTACAAAGTTTAGCTAAGCAGCCAGAAGACTGTGTAACCCAGTACCAGCTGGTCATTTCGGATTTTGCCACTAAAACAACATCTGAAACAAGATGTGTTGCTGCAAACATTCACCAGCAACTCTGCAGGTCCAGGAATCCAGCTGGAACCCGACCACCTGAAGTCAATCAAAGTTAGCCGTGGTTCCCAGCTCCTTCAGCGGTGTTTCCGTCAGCTTCCCAGGTGTGATGGTGGTGACAGGGGGTTCCATCCATTTGCAACATATCTCCACACAGTATAAGGAATCACAAGGATTCAGAAAACCTGTGGGTCGTATGACAGAGGGTTTGTTCAGTAATTATACAATATAAGCTGCTGGTGATCAGTGGACAGCGTGTGTAAAACAAGAAATCTTGTCTCATGCTGAGGGTAACTTCAAGTGCTGCTGCTTCCTTGCCTGATGCTCCTTTGCTTACAGTTGTATTTTGTCCTTCTCTGCTTGTCCTGATATCACCAGGTGTGGTTTGGCATCCTACGCTGTTGGTGTTTCACAAGACCTGTTACACACCTATACTATTGGCTACCGCTGTTGGATTTCCTGCTGGGCCTGTAGCACTTGTTAGCTGAGCGTTGGCCCTGCTAACTCCTGTAGGGTTGGGGCATGTGTAATACATTTTGCCAATGTTGTCATTTGTCTTTTTGGAGGCAGGGTGCCAGAGCAGTGACATATGAGCCTGACTGGTGGTGGCTCCCTCCTTCCGCCACTGTGGTCACTGTTGCCTGTGTGGGAGATTCCCCCTCTTCCTGGTGTGGCCCAGGGTATCACTTTGTTGCTAGATAACCTCTGCCTTGAAAGTGAAAGTGACTTGAAAAATAAATAAATTGATTTACTGTTGTCTGGCCAATCTCTGGCCTTTTAGTGTATATAAACCTGTGTGGTCTTCTCTACTTACGGCTGAATTTTATGGTTTTAATTCCTAATGTGACATTCTCACACCAGGCACAAACTCCATTCAGCTTTCCATGCAGCTCCTGCTCGTCCGGCCACTATATTGTGAATTCCATTCTGTCGTGAAGTTGCATGGAAGCAGATGTCATACTTTTATGTCACTTGCATAAAATGGTTGAAATCAGTGTTTTACCAGAAACAGAATGTATGACGCTTCAAGAAGCCATTGGATCTACTCATCGGCAAGCCTACAGGATAAAAAAACAGGAACCAAATCTGCTTGTTGTTGGGATGAGCCTTTCCTTGTGATTCTCAGATTTTCTGAAATTAACACCATAGACTAAAATTAGATTGCTAGTAGAAGAGCATAATATGACCACTGTGAGTTGTACAAAATAAGTTGACACATATGTTATGCTCAAAATGCTCAAAAGTAAATGAAGAGGTCTTGAATGAAACAAGAGAGCAAACAGAGAAACAGAGATCCTGGGAGTGGCTGGGCACCTGTAGTTTTCCATTTGCCCCAATCAAAGAATATGCACTCAAGACATGAAAGGGAGATCAATCAATCAAAAAAATCACAAAATATCTGAATATTTATATACATTCAAATCATTTACACATCGAATTTCAGGCAGTAACCAGTGAGTCATGACACGTGAGAACACATTAGTGCACTTGTGGTTAAACCACCAAACGGCAGGATGATTTCCAAGCTTGGAGATTTAAACTGTATCACTGTCAATCCAGTACACCTGCTTTGTTGCTACAAACTAAATAACTGTTCTGTTGATGTCAGGGGTTAGGGTTTAAGGGGTGGGTTTTTCTTCTCCTGTGTGTGAGACCACTGGGTCCGGATCTTTCTTCCTGGTGGCCCTGATTCCTCATCATCCACATCTGTAATCATCTGGAGGCAGCTGAATATAAATAAACTCTAGTCTCCTCCCTGCAGCGGCAGATTGTTCTTTCGATCGCTGTTTGTCCACCAGCCTGCGTCAGGAAAGCCACTCTGCAGCACCAGCACCATCCCAACCACCGTTCTTGTTAATCCACAAAAATCAAGCCGCAGGAAGGCCTGCCCAACACTCCACGCCACCTACCTGCCTGGACCTACGGCAGTCAAAGAAACGAAGGGACATTCACTTTTTATTATTTGGATATTTCCTTTTATTCAGCTGTAAATAAATAATTTCCATTATACCGTCCTATATTCAGACTGTCGGGTCCTGCCCCAACAGACAAACTAAACCTGTTAGCTACAACCAGAGAGGAGAAGTTAGTGGCATATCGACACTGAGTGACCTGGGTGGCTGAATGACGCGTCTCTGGGCTGAGACAAATATTACATTTTCAGTTCATCAAACCATCAGTAAAGCACCCAAGGTTGTGCTTTTGGCCCTTTTGAATTCTCAAGAATCTGTGTTTCAATCTGTTGGTAACTGCTGAAAAATTAATGGAAACAATGACACTCTTGCAGATTCCTCGGCACACTGTCCTCCATCTTTGCATGTTTTTTTTACTACACAATTAACTACACAATTACATACTTTTTATACCGCTTTTATTATTTTATAGGTTTAACATATTCTATTATTCGCAAGAGCAGCTCTCTAGTGTTCGAAAAAAGAGGGAGAAAAGAAACACGATTGGTCCTGCAGGTGCTGACATGCCCTGAGTTAACCTGTTCAACTAGATTATTTTGAAAAGATTTGTTTGAAAAACTTTTATTCTATTTTCCTTGCCTATTATCATAGCCATCATCAACATTCAGGGCTTCTTTATCTAAGTATTTAACAACAAAGAAGGGTTGCTGCTGACATATCACTAAATAACTATCATTTTGTGTAATTCATCTATTTTGTCTGCATTTATTTTTAATTGCATATTATTTACTGCTGCACCAGTATCACCTGTATCACCTGTAGCAATTACACAGTTATTACCTTCTCCATGTAAAAAGGGCTTAACTGTTACAGTCTTAACCTCAAAGTTAAAGCGACAATACATAACTTGTCCACCTTAATATCATATTTCCAGAGTCATTGTGATGGTACATCAACTTCCAACAGGTTTAATGACACCTCTGTCATGGTCTGAGGGGTCTGTATCGCCTTCACTGGCACTATGTAACTTTGAGGAGCATGGTAGGAACCCTTCCACACTACTGTTAAAGCACTACCGCTTTTGTCCAAAGGAGACGCCAAACTCAACAAAAGCTGAAAGTTACGTTGTGCTGCTTTAAGCGCATCTATTTCATTAGAATAGTTTTTATCAAAAAACATATTTCTAAAGGACCCAAGGCAATCATAAAACATTCTGAAATCACAGCTTTTATAATTGATAATTTTCTTTTTCTCTTTTTTTTAGTTATTGCATTTTCTCTTTATTGTATTGTAAGTACCTCTACGCCAGCATCAGGGTGGACAGCACAGAGAGAATTTCACAGAGAACCTGCTTTCCTGTTGCATGTGATCTCAACTACTCCAACTTTAGAGTCCAACATAGCTCACTTACATCGACATATTAAACACTTAGTTAATTTTACGGTTACAACATTTCTGTCCTATTTTAAACACATTAAATCAGACCTACAGAAAGTACCAGCTGTTTTTATTTATTTATTTTTTTTTAATCAGTGGATATGTTGCTATGCTGTTTGAATGTGCTAAATGTTGAATACAGGGGTTTGAATCCAAATGACTAACAATGGCTACCAGCAACAACAACTAGTCCGACAGTTGAAAAGATGCATTTTCCAACTTTGTAGCTGGAACGTGATCAACACAGATGTGTCTTCATTCCGGATTCTGACTTCCAAGATAAATGGAAAACACAACAGGAACATAGTCTGGTAAGACTGGTGGAAAACTCTGTTACATAACAGTATCAGCCTGTAACATATCCTGCTCGCTCACTAAATCACATGCAGAGCCATGAGCGAAGGCCTCGGAGGATGCCTCTATTGAAAGAATGGCCCAAAATGTCAAGATAAATATTTGCAGAAGTCAGTTAGAAAGACTCCACAGTCTCTCTGGTATATTGGGCTGTGAGCAGAAGAACCCATGGGAGAGTTCTGTGTACGTTATTTTCATTAGTTCACAAGCATCAAAAGGAAACCTGGACCACCCGCAGTAAAACATGGTGGAGGTTCTCTCGCTTTAATGTGGGAGCCACTGAATGTAAGATAATGGAGGCATGTGCCAACCAGTGTTAACATAATAAGCTTTAGATGACATTTTGGGCTTTTCAGCCAGATAGCAACATGTCGCACACATCAGCGGCACAAACACATCTGAAGGGGACTGACTATTTTAAACTGGCAAGTGATGAGAGTCAAACTAAATCCAAATGGCACATTTTGAAAAGAGGAAAAAATTCAGGAATGCCAATATTTTAGTAGCACTTTGGATAACTTAACATTTAAAAACAATCATGCAAAACAAAGAAAAGTGATAATGTGTCTTTCTTGTGATTATTTTCACCGATAAACTCTAGAAGTGCCCTTTATCACACACAACAAACTTTTGACATTTAGATGAGGAGGCTCACAACAAAACAAGGAGTGTTCATGGACACACCTTGGATAGCTCCCTGGTTTTGTATCTGGTTACAAGTGACACATTAAAACACACACAGACACCTCCCCAACCAGTCTGGAAAGACAACAGAAATCCGTTGGTGTCAGGTGTAGTTACACAATGTAATACACAGCCAGGCACTTAATAAAGAATGTGTTGCTCAAATGACTAATTCATTCTTTATCCATAAAGTGAGAGAAAATACGTCATGTCCTAAAGAGAATAATGGTTACACAAACCGCTGCGTGGTGGCAGGGCTCCAGAGGTGGATGATGTAGTGCTCTCTTGGTTGACATGCCTCTGCAAGACTGTGTGAACATCAGGGACACTCCCTCGCCCTCTTCTGACTTCTGATTCACCTGTGTCCCGATCACAGGTGAATCACACTCCTCATCCTTCCTGGTAAGGTCTATGTGGCAATGTTGGACAAGAGAGCCCAAGCGATTATCAAAATTCAGATTCACGAGGAACAGTGTGTGTTCTGTCCAGGTTGTGGAACACTGGACCAGCTCTATAAACTCGCTAGGGTCCCAGAGAGGGTATGGGAGTTTGTCCAACCTGTACACATGCACTTTGTGGACATGTAGATGGCATTCAACTGTCTCCCTCTGGGTATTTTGTGCAGAGTCTTCCAAGAGTATGGGTTGCTGAGTCTGTTGCTGTGGGCTATTCAGTTCCTGTATAAATGGAGCAAGAGATAGATTTGCATAGCCAGTAGCATTCCTGGTGGGAATTTGACTCTGTCAGGACTGCCCTTTGTCAAATATGCCAAAGTATATCTTCTCATATCTGCTTGTTGCAATTAATTTGGTCCCGTTGGCTTCTTCAAGCCGTGATCTCTAGCTGTCCTTGGAGGGGTTTGCAGCCGAGTGTGAAACAGCAGGGATGAGGACCGGCACCTCCAAATCTGAGACCATGGTTCTTATTTGAATAAGGGTGAAATGTCCTCTCCAAGTTGGGAATAAGGTGCTTCCTCAAGTTGGAGAGTCTTGGTATCTTGTTCACAAGCGAGGGAAGAATGGAGCAGGAGATTGACACGTGGTTCAGTGCAGTTTTTGCAGTAATGTGGATTCTGTTGTGGTGAAGTACACTCTTACGCTCTTCTTCCATTTTCTGTTTTATATCACAGATTTGAGCTTTTTCCAGCTCCAGTTTCTTCCAACACATTTCCAGGTCTTTTCTCTCTTCTATTAAAAGGTTTCCCTCCTTTTCTGCTCGGTCTGCAGTTGTTTGTCTCTTTCCTTCTCTTGCTTCATTTTATTCATCTCAGCTTTCTTCACATCAAGATTGTGCCACAAGTATTGCACTTCCTCTCTTTTCTCATCCAAAACAGTCTTTTCTGCTTGCAACTCTTCCATTTCCATTTCATGTTTTCTCTTGCCCTCCATCATTTTCTTTTCCTTTCTTTGTAGTCTTTTCTTCTGCTCTTCTAAATCCATCTCCTCCTTTTCATTTTTCTTTTCACTTTTTCACTCTCTCTTTTGTTCTCTTCCAGTAGCTTTTTCTCATAGCTTTTCTTTCTCTTGTTGGAAGTATCAGTTCTCTCCTTCAAAATATTCTCATCTTATCTTCCAAAGCTTGTTCTTTCTCTTAAAGGATTTTTTCCTCATTCTGGACTTTTGACATCATATCGTTCAGAGTGAGCCGTGTTGTCCCATGTTGTTCATTCTTGCTCTGCTCCAATTCTCTTTTCTCCTCTTCCAGTAAACTTTTCTCATGAGCTAGCGCTTCCTCCTTCTCTGTCAGTAGTTTCGTTTCATTTTTCAGTTTTTCAGTTTTTCTGCCATGTCCTTCTGTGCTAACCACAACCTCCTCTGTTCATACCTTTCCTGAACGTCCATCTTATGTTTGGACTCTTCCAGCTCCCCCACACTATGCGATGGGCGGTCGTCACGGTGGAGCTCTGTCCCTGGCCTGGTGGGGACTTTTGTGGTCTATAGGGGGGTGTTACCTCCTGGCTTCGTGCTCTTCTCCTCCTCCTGCTCCCCTACATGACTCATGCACACACTCACTTAGGTCCGAATGGTTGGGGCATCCGGGGCAGGCGGGACACCGTCTCACATACCCGGGGACTGCCTGCTCCTCAGTTTTAATAACATCTTAGACATCTATACACTCAACAGATATACACCTGACAAAGACACTTGCACATAGGGTCTTTGGAGAGGGGGGGGCACTGTCAAACGTGGCTACTGGCATAGCCACATGGTGCCCTGACCTCCAACCTCCCTGTTTTAACTGCATTAGTCACACCAACACACACTCATCACCAGGGGCAGGAGTGGGGTCTTCCTCCACCCATGTTTTCTCGCATTCGGCCTTGGGCGGGGGGACTGATGGCCGGACCCGGGTTTGGGTTCGCTGTGCTGCCTGGGGGGGGGGGGGCTTGCTCGGCTGTGCCGGGCCTCCAGGGGGAGATGGGAGTGGTGAGAGAATGATTGTTCATGTTCATGAGTGTATGTTGGTGTCTGTGGTGGTGGGCGTCCGGCGGGTGTACCCCTGCCTCTCACCTGTAATTAGCTGGGATAGACTCCAGCAGACCCCAGTGCAAAGGATAAGGCGGGTATAGAAAATGGATAGATAGATGGATGGATCCTCCTGCCCTCTTCAGGTCCTCCGTGTGGCTGCTGGTGGCCTGGGTTCGGCTCTCTCCCTTGTCGGCTTCTGGTCTCTCGGTTGGTGTGGTTGTGCCCTCCCTTCTCCACTACTATATTTGCAGTTCAGGTAAAGCCTTGTTTTCACTTTGCACACACACATACATACATACCTACATACTCACTCCACAGTTTTGGGGGGCAGATAATCGCAGTAGCCTAGTCTTAATTCAGTTTTAGAGACCAGGAATGGTTGCTGTTTGTGTCTCTTGCTGTTCACGTTTCTGTGTTTTCTCTTTTGCAGATTCCAAAGGCTCGTTTGCCCATTGTGTGTTTTCCTGATTTTCTCTCATTTCAGACTTGTAGCTGCTGCATGTTTTTGTGAGGGTAGCTCACATTAGCTACCCAAGGGAACACGAGGAGAACATGCAAACTCCACACAGAAAGGCCCTTTTGCAGTCATGGGAGAAGTAAACACTCCCTCAGCACTCACAGCGTCCCCAGCAAGAATTGAACCCAGAACTTCTAGCTGTGAGACAGCTGCACTACCAGCTGAGCCACCGTGCCCCCTTTTTTTCTCTTTTTTGATGTAATATGACATTAACTTTTCTGCAGACATGTTTAAGTCAGACAGTCACCAGCACAGTTAGCTTAAAAACATAATCTCAGCTGTATTTGCGTCATCGCTTGTTCCTTCAAGGATTAATAAACTATTATTGAAAGAAATTGGTTGGAATTCATGTTTTTTGTTGTGACATTTTGCTCAGTTTTACCTTCTTAATTCATAACTGAAGAAAACCAAATCAACATGCTCTCAAGAGTGTTGATACTTAAAACTAGGTAAAAACTAAAAGCTTAACACGTAAAATAATAAACAACCATGTGTCTCGCCTGGAGTTGATTCCGACATGCAGTTTTCTAAACCCAATGTAACTCTATCCAGTCACGATGGGACCATGAAGTCACCACGGCAACAGTACTGGAATGTGGAAATACAGGAAGTGGAAAATGATTCACCTGCAAACACTGAACTGCATAAAGGCTCAGTATTTGGGCATTCATCTGCAGGAAAACCAATTGTCTTCAGAGTGGATAAAAGGAGGTCAACTTGGAGACATGAACGCATTTTAATAGTATAAAATAATTCCTGTGTTCCAAGTGTTTCGTTACATGTGTACAAAACCAGCATGATAATTTTGTATTTTGGGAATTTATTTTTTTTACAGGAGAAAGATCAAATAACAGACAAAACAATAAATTATGCTAAAAGTGGTGGGGTATGTGGCTAGTTTAAAAGAGCATGTCTTGGCAACAGCCTAGATAAGCTGTCAGTGTATTCAGCCTTGCTGTTTGAACTCTCATTCTGATGACATTTTTACAGTCTTCACCGTGAATAAACATTTGCAAAGCATCAGGTACCATTTGGGTATTTAGTTACAATACACATTTCAACATTATACCCTTTGTGTTGAACTGTGTCATGATGAAACAACAACCGTCCGTGGCTGCACTCACCCTCCCGCTGCCTGTACCTGTTCTTTTATACCAGGCTAAAAAAAAAGACCTGCAGCCAACTAATTACTCTCTCTCAACGCTGCTCTAATGTCCTGTAACTCTACACTGCCCCACCCTCTCTCCCTCCCCATCACCACCCACAAACACAGGTGCCGCAGATGAAAATCAAGCTCATGTGAACACGTTTCGACAAGTCAACGTTTTATTACAAATTTCATATAAAAAAAGATGAATGTTACTTTTATCCCAACTTTAAAAAGAGGAGCATTGTGGGCTCTACTAATAGGATCCATGACCTGCAGCAAACTTTTGACTGCCAGTGTTTAAATATGTGCATTTATTTATTTCTAATCAGAACCGACCATGAGGAAAAATAACTAAAATCAAAAGGCACATTTGTTCTGATGGATGATGTCATCGTCACCGTGATACATGCAAGAGATCAAAGCTCAGCTCTGTGACATCAAACGCGAGATGTGGATGCGTTGAGTCAAAAAAGATGTCCGGCCCTGCGCGCTGGCCCGTGGTTTGGTGGTAGTTTTTGAGAGTATCTAATGTGGAGTAGATGACTCTAGCCCGCTGCTCCTCCGAGCCCCGGTCCGCCCAGCGGTGACAGGGCAACGACGGCGAGTGAAGAAGGAAATATACGGACGACATGTAAACTTTGACAAACTCCTGCTTCAAATACGGCGGGTCTCGCTGAAACACACAAAGAGGAAACACCTGTTTATATTTGCAGTGTGGACGCGCTCAAACTAAATTCTAATTTTCTATTCTTTCTCATCCTCTGCAGACCTGTGTTACTATTACACAAGCAGTTCTGCTTCCATGACTCGGATGGCACAACATTAGCTAACATACATTTACAGACTAATGTCCCTAAGCAACACACAGGTAACACAGACCTTCTGTGCTCTGCTCATGTTCATCTCAGCCTCCGTCCAGGCAGTCTGGAAGAAAACACATTCATTTCAAACTTGGCCCAGTATTGGATGAAAACTGTTTGCTATTGATAGAGCAATATACTACAGAAAAATAAAAGTTTGATCAATCCGATTACAAAACAATTCATGCATGAGCATGACCACAGAGCCGCTCCTTCTTACCCTGAGAGCATCCAGCAGGTCTGTCTGCTCCAGCAGCACAGGGAAGGTTGAAAGTATCGGACTGCATATCAGATCTGAAACAGAGACAAATATTTAAAACTATTTTTTTTTTCCAAACAGCAGTGAGTATGCACAGCTCGGGTTTGTTGTGAGAGTTACCTGTATTCTGCATGGTGGGCCTGTCCATCAGCAGTTTGTCAGCCAGCAGCTGCTGGTGCAGAACCAGCAGGTGGATGCAGCTCAGACAGAACAACAGAGTGTCTGGAAGGAGACTGAACAAGAGAATGGACTTGTCATTTATCTAGATTGGAAAGAGTAGGCTTTCAAGTGCTCTTATGTTTTGCACATGTTGTTTGTTTCAGGGACATTACAAACATCATTCAGAATTAGGAAAGAAACTCTGTTTATATTTGGTTCCAAAATTGAAGGTGTGTACATATGAATGAAGCGGTAAGTTTGTCTGCAGACCAGTGAGACAGGACCGGCACAGAGTGGTGGTGTAATGTGTTGGTACAAGAAATCATGTAAAGTGACCAAAATAAATAGAATTCTTAAATGGAAGAAAATTGGGGATAACCAAAAACTCATCAAGCTTTCCAGCCAGTCTAAGAATGTGAGGATTAAAGGTTATGACCAAAACAAAACTGGACAAAATGAATGAGATGCAGAGCTCTTCTTTGGACAGGAAAAGAAGAAACCTTTGACAACCATCAGTGCAGCTGCTCCACCGCTCAGGCCTTTCAGGTAGAAGTCAAATAGAAGCCATCCTACGCTCAAAAGGTGACTGGATCCATCTTCATGGATCCATGAAGCCATCAGCTTCCTAAACACGCATCTGACCACCATCACATGGATATCTTCTGGGCATTAAATTTTTTTTTTTTCTTATCTTGCACTTTATATAAGGAACAGCACCTGCGATGAAGCACCTGGAATTTTATTGTTATGAAATATGAACAATGACAATAAAGAATCTTGGATGACTCTACAAAAGTATGCACCACATTATGTGGAGGAAACCAGACACTGGACAGTTTTATATGGATGTTGTCCTTACGTGGGAATGACAACATCTTTCTGTGGGGTTGTTTTTTCTGCAGCTGAGACTGGCATACTACCCAAAATGGAGACGAATCAAAGTGGGGAAAAAAAAACTGAAAAATCTTCTCCAGAGTATTTCAATTCTCAGCCTGGGGTGACAGTTTACATTTCACCAAACAACCTGGAGTCAGGATTGCACATGAGTGGCTGCAATAACACTGGGAGAGTCCTGGAGTTGCTCCGCCATGACCCAAACCAGCACAGTTTGTCAGGAGAGACCTGAAAATGGCTCTGAACTGACACTCTGCTCCCTGGTTGAGGCTTGGTGGGGCTGCCAAGAAAAATGGGAGGAAAACTCCAACATAGAAAATGTGCTACATTTCTAGGATCGTTGCTGAGAAGATGTAAGGCTAAAAATGCTTCAACCATGTACTTAATGAAACAAGTCTTTTTTCAGACTTTATTTTGTTATAATGAACAAAAAATTAACTAAACTGAGTCTGAAACAATAATTGCGTAAAAATGTCTGAAATCTGAAAACTTTCTGTTCACATTATGCATGTACAACCCACATGGCTTGAGCTAGTGGGAGCCAGGAATGCATCTGACAGCATCTAAGAATGATTTATTGTTGCAAAACTGAAACACATCATCCACCACATGTGCTGAAGCTCGTTTTTTGGCTTTTCTCTCTGATTCTCCCACCTGAGCTGTGTTCTTGTCTTGCTGTTGGCTGATTTTAGCCTCACAATCAGTTTGGGCTGTCGTCTGGTCTGGAGCATCTGCTGGAAAACACCACCAGCAGCTTGACAAGAGAGAAGATGCATGCTATTAACTCATCGCTCCAGTTTTTTTTTCCTTGAATATTTGCACATTTTGTGAAAAAAGGTTTTGAGTGTACAATCTCTTCTTACATCTTCTAGGGAGTGTTACCTCCAACGTCACATCCTTCTCGTAAGGAGTGCCACCGTTCACCGGCAGCTCGTACATCCTGTACACAAGATCAGATTAGATTTTGAAGTATTATATTGAAAAACAATATTAATGCAAACTCTTTAATAAAATCCAGATTGATATAGAGAGTGTAACTGTCCTAGGATGCTTTTACTTTTTAATCTCCTTTTCATTCACAGACACATGTTGTGTTTCTGTGGATGTACCTGTTTGACAGTGGATTTCCAGCGTCATCAGTTAATTTGAGGAACGCCCAGCCGCAGCTCAG